>NW_009192250.1:35226-104721 GCF_000690835.1 Fulmarus glacialis | reverse complement strand
GAACCGGCCAGCAGGGAAGCGAAGTGTAGGGTAAAGACCTGTCCAGTGGGGTTTGAAATGCATCAACTTTAGTATCACCGGGGTAATCAAAAGGCTATCAGAAGCAGCTTCTCTTTCTTGTGCTTGGCTTAGTTTGAATCTCTAGGGTGACAAGAAAAGCTCTACCTGCCATTTTTCAGGCTGTTACTTCCTACTCGTCTGAAGCTGGCAGAAACATGCACATCCAGCATGAGAGTTTCCCCCTCTTGAACTTGGCAGGAATGGTTTGTATCGCTACGTGATAAGTGGCATTAGAGAACTGTTCCCGGTTAAAAACACCCTTCTTCCAGTAACATTCAGCTTGGGGTAGTTCCTCGATCTGTTCTGCTGTGTGCTCGCAAATTGTGCCAAAATAAGGAGGGAAGTCGGGAGGGGGAAATGGGGGAAAACCATGTCTTCTGGAGCAGCGCAGGTGCATACTGACCTAAATCCTTTGTGAAACTGCAGTGTCACTCACCTGCTATTTCCTCCCTGCCCTCCCGCCCCAAACAGGGCGGTAGTTTTCAGTTGAAATGTTAATTTCTTCTCTGTGGTAGCACGACCTGAAGCCTCCTGATCTCATCTCGGCGTACGCTGTGAATTTGTGGAGCCGTATTCATAATAAGGCAGGGAGTGTTAATTGATTAGAGAGACTGCTGGAGGTAAAGGGCACTATGCTTGAAACAGAGCTGTCATAAATAAAGCAGAGCGTATTGGGGTTTTTTAAACTCACCTGTGGCTACTCTTAAAAGATAGTGGTAACTGTGAGCTCCCTGCTGGTAGTAGGACAAGGGATAGGGAGAAAAAAGGAGAGTGAACGGAAGCCGCTTGCAGAACTGGCCCTGGGGCATTGTTTTCTGGTTATGGCTCCTGTAGCTGCAGGAGTCATTCTGCTGGTCTCCTGAGGGAGTGATCACCAGAGATGTTCAGTCTGCCAAGAGCCGGGGTAGATTGCTAGTTCCTTAGAACGTACAGTGACATTAGTCTAATACTCAGTACCATGTGAGCAGAATAGCCTTTGAATGACAATTCAGGATCTAATGCTTTCTGGAGTAATGAGTAAAAGTGGCATTTCTCTTTCTTATGTGTATATATTTTACATATTCAGCAGAAGCGTTCATGCATTGTTTATGTATAATATTTTTCTGGTGGTCTTACAGTGTTTAAGATGGTATGTGTCCCCACTCATCTCCGACTAACGATTTTTTTAAAGCAATTATACTGCTATTGTGTAATAAACCATAAAGTAAAGAGCATGGCGATGGCTGTCCTCTGGTTCCACGGCCACCCCAGGTGATGTCAGCTGAACTGTTGAAACTCAGTTCACCTTTAGGAGGAAAAAGCCCGCACCTTTTTGCAGTACCGCGTGTGCCCAATTTGCATCATGTAAAGACTTCAGACTGATCCCTTTTCCCCAGATGCCGACTCTGTTTCTGCTGGCACTGTGCCCACACAGGAGAAGGAATTTTCTCAATTTCCTTTAAAGAGGCCAAGCTATTTGAGTCATTTGAGATCACACATAGGTTAGGTTTAGTTATTACAAATGTGAAATTGGCAAATGACAGAAAGGACAGTGCATCTGTTTTAAACACAAAATGCTGCACATAAGGTTACGTGTATTAAATTTATTCCAGATGCTCTTGTTCCAATTGGTCTCTTTGTTGCTATACTTCTCAGCGATGTCCCTGTTGTTCAACCAATTTAAATCCCACCTAATTCACTATATTGCCGTTGTTCTGTGCTGAAAGCCAGGCATGCATTGCAGGTATTGTAATTAGTCATCTACACAATGTCTTTGTGTAATTGGGGGTGGGAGGAGGAGAAATTTCACCAAGGTAAGAAAAAACGTATCTCCTCTTTTCCCCTCTCCCCTCACCACCCCAGCCAAATCAATGTCCATAGACACACACACCGACTCGTTCCTGCGGGCGTCTGTCATTCCCACAGCGTGTCTCCTATGCGCATGCTTTCCCTGCTTATCATACTCCGTAAAATGTGGAAGCAGTGCTGACGTGACTGCAGGCAGTGGATGGCACGGAACTTGCTCTTTCAGCATCTGATGGAGGTGTCGTGGTTTAACCTGATTTTAAATCAGCCCTCCCCGGGCTCTTTGGTCCTGAAAGGCACTATCAGCTTTTAAAATGTCTTATGAAGCCTCTATATCAACACTGAAAACCTGGCCATTTTATTTACTTTTAGTGTGGTTTTTTGGACTACATTGAGACAGCCGTAGACAGCATTCTTTAATGGTTCCATGGTTCGTTGTTCAGTTTTTTTAAGCAAGTCAATATTTGCCAGTATATGCCAGTATTTTGTTAAGGATTTTTTAAAAGTAATTAAAAAACACTAACTCTCGCCTGGAAAACGATATATAACAAGGAGCATTAACTTAACAAAACATCTTGTCACTGCTATAAACCTCTTGTTTTAAATGTTCTGTTTTTCAACAGATTACACTACCCAGCTTTTTTGAGTAGTTTTTATCCACAGCTTTGAATCATGGTAGCGGAAAATAAATGTTAGGATTTTTGCTTTCTGCTTTACATACACAATACAGCGAGGTTTCCAAAATATGCAGCCTAGAAGTAATTGCGCTTGCTAGACAAATATGAAATAGTTTCTTTTGCATCTATGGCACTTCAGCCTTGAGTGTAGCAAGTGAAAGATTAAATAATTTGTACTGAAATAAAAGCAATATTCCCTCTTTACTTTTCTTTAATAGATCCTTGGAATATACTAACAATACTTGTGTTTGTATGAGTGTCTGGGAAAGAGCTGTGAGAATCACGTTTCCCAGACTGTGGAAAAAGAAAAGAATTTGCTAAATATATTTAAAGATGGCTTCATGACTCGTACACTTAACAGAACTGTAAGCCCTGTGTTTAATTACGTTGTCTGGAATCACTAAAGGAATTTGGGCTCTGAAATGGTGGAGTATTTAAGAACAACATTCATCCCCTGTTATGTAAAGTTTGGTTGAAGACCATAGGGACTGACCAAGGCACCACAATGATACACAGACTAAATAATTTTTATTGGCTATGGAATATTTTAATTCCTGACATAGTATTTCTGATCATACCATGCTTTGTTGTAAACACAAGCCATGGCTAGCCGATTATCATGCATATACTGAATCGGTTTGGATAAATGTAGTTCACGCCTCAGCATACAGGTAGTAGCAATGTAAATAACTAATACTAATCTCTTCCCTTCCCTGTTAATAAAAATCCAAAAGGCTCAGTAACGTGGTGGCCAAACTCGCCCGCGTCTTTACCAAAGGTCCACCTAAAGCAGGGTGTGCTGTTGTGGAAGAACCGTGTACTGCTCTGCGTTGTCTTTCCTCTCCTTTGAATGTTAATTTGGCATCTTTATAATCATTAAATGTGTTTGAAATTCTACTGAAATCTATTTCTCATTTTTTCTTTCCCATTTTCAGCAATCCTTTTTCAGTGAAGTTATTTACCCTTTGTAAAGAAGAGATCAAAAGATCCAAAGACATCCGGAAGCTTCGTTCCAGCATAGGAGTGTGAGTCGATGAAATAATCTTTTCTCTGCTCGTAAAAAGTGAAGAAAATTTAAGTACAGTACATATCAGATGTAACAACTAGGTCTATTTCATGTGAAATTTAAATGAAAAATGCACACAAATACATGTAATATAAAGTTGTGAGAGTTTCAGGTACTTCTGGGTGGTTGGGGTGAAAACATATGAAGGATCTGATAAAATTTAACTACTTTTAAAATGTTGTTGATATTCCTAAAGATGCAGTGAATCATGTGCTTTTTGCTTGTAGAGAGCTTGACTTGGTGCCAATGCAAAATACATGTAATTGATTAGATCTTGCATATGCACTAGAAAGAGCTGCAAACACCTGCAAAATTATTATCTGGCTTTAGGGTAAAAGCCCTCTGTTCAGACAGCAGGGAAGTCAAAACCAAAATGTACCACTCAGGAAAGACAACACTGGGTGAGGGGAGGAAGAAAAAAAAAGACAAAGCATTGCAAAGCTGAACAAAGGTTCATTGGCAGAAACTTGGCAAAACTACTCAGGTATAACTGTCAAGCAATGATTTTACTGACTTTAATTTCTTTATTGGTAATACTTTAAGAGTGCAAGAAAGCCTAAGATGAGAAGTTGCCCGTGTTTCTAATTTGTCTTTCACTCTTCACTGCATCATGTAAGAGCCCACCCTGTCCTCTTGTCTGTGTGAGAGCTCGATTCACGTGTGGTTTTTAGCGCGCAGGCTTTGGTGCTGCCGGTCAGTAGCTTTAAAACCGTATTTGTACTTGGCACAGATGTGTGGCATCTCAGTAACCCCGAAGGATTTCAGTACACTTACCCTCACTGTTTGCTTTCCCACAGCACTTAGAACATCAACTGAGAATTCCCCTCCCACCCTTTTTTCTGATATACATCTTCATTCTGATCCTCAGAATGTCCTTTTGCAGTTGTAACACAAATATCACACAAGAGCTACTTTTTTCTTCTGTTTTCTAGGTTTTGTGGCCTGATTCAATTTCAAGGAGACATGAGAGAGAAAGTTTTATTTCAATTGTTTCTCCTTCTTTGCCATCCATTTCCTGTAGTAAGTATTGAACACAGTGTATTATCAAATGTTTTATTTAAAATACTTTACAAGTAAAAAATAATTTAAAGTACATTCTTTTTAACAGATATTAATGTATATAATAGGTTTTATTTCTCAAGGGTCTGCTATCTGCAGTGCTGCCACCTGAAACCGCCTACTGGATGCTTGCAGTGTACCTGGCTGTTCCGTACTGCTTTTCCACTTTCTGTCCTTACTGTTTTAAATTAGAAGCAATTTAGGTGCCCAGGTCGTGAAGTTCACCATTCAGTGCTTGAAAGCTCCAATCAGATACATTACTGTTAGCTTTGCAATATTTCCGATAGTAGCAACACAGTAGCAGTTCTGGTTCAAGAAAAATGTATTTGTTCTTTTTGTCAGGTGTGATGAAAGCTTGTGCAACACAGGAAAGTTTATCCGAAGTTTACCTTTTCCATATAACTAACTGAAGCAGGGCAAAAAACCTGAGTTATTACTCAGTATGTATAAGAGAAGATCATATGTGGGGTAATACTAGCTTAGTCCTTTAAAATTTTTGTTGACCTAGGTTTTTGAGAGAGGGGCTGTGTTCACTGTACAAGACCTGGGAGCCCCGACTTAGAGCTGCTGTGACAACCAAACACGTACAACAGCGCTCTGTGGCCTTGGTGTTCGATACAAGGGTTTCACCTGGGAACGTTTGTGATGTTCTGTGAGTAAGTGAGGACCACCACCTCGGCTGCTACAGGCTGCCGCTGAGCTGCACCTATAGGCGAAACAAAGGCTGTCAGAAGTAATTGCAAGAGCACGTAAAAAGAACGTGAAAACCCATGAGGTCTTAAAGTGGTTTGAGAACACATTGAATAGCCTGGCATCTGGCCAATGCAAACCAACATTGTTTATTCTAACATTGATTACTTTTGTCGATTACTTTTTGATAAGGTTAAAATCGTATGGTACTCAGCAAAGTTTGATACTTCAGATTTTTAGTCCAGCTGTTTCCGTGTTGTGTGTGCTTGCTACATGAAGAATCCTTTGCAGGAAGGGGACAATGAAAGAACTGAAGAGAGATCACTTCAATTTCATGTTTTATTGGTATTTTACATCATAAGTATGTTTTGTTTTTACAGATGCATCCATTTAATTTGGCATTACTACTCCAGAAATAACCCTATAATTTCTTTGCCTTCCTTTGGTTATCATCAGGCTTTCTTAAAAAAAAAAACCAAACTGAATTTGGTTTTACTGCAATTTTGCTGTCTTCCATTTAATATCTTTCTATGCATCATACTTCAGAAACCAGCCGAGCTAGCTTTTTCTGTATGCACACCAACATTGGTACTAAACGGTGCTCTGGGAAAAATACTTGCAAATTAACTGCTTCCAGAAACTGGAGTGTAAAAAGCTAATGTTACTCATATCATCATCTATCTCCCAACAGTTTTTTAGAGTTTTGCTGACTCTTACAATCTCCAGACTGGGAAACCTCTCTGTTTTGTGGGCCTACAGCAACCGAAGTTAGAGCCAGACTTTGGCTCAGTGAGTCACTTCAAGAAAAGAAATCATAGAATCATAGAATCATTAAGGTTGGAAAAGACCTCTAAGATCATCAAGTCCAACCGTTAACCCAACACCACCATGCCCAGTCGGGCCGTTCTCAAACATTTGAATTCATTCCCTGTGGGGGACAGATCTTAATCTGAAATCCTGCAAAGTTTAGTGAAAATACACTGATTGTAGTAGCATGAATTTCCTTGAGGTGCAGAAGTGAAGTCCCTTCCTGCACAAATCGCTGTCAGAGGCAAGGAGAGGCTGCAGTTCTGAGCATTACAAGGTGTCCACCATGAAGCGATGGTCAGTGTGAAGAACCAGTGCCAGTCATGGCCCTGGGCTCTTCCGTACAGGACGCTGGATACTGTACTAAAGGTTCCTCTGCCTCTTCCCCGTAGATACGGAAAACGACAGCCAGTCAAGTTTATGAAATGCTGATAACCTACAGTGATGTAGTTGATCCTGCCATTATGGATGAGGTTATGACCATACTCAGCGATACCAACTGGTAAGTGAATTTGTTGCCAGACAGTAATAAGAGCTGAAATAATTTTTTACCACTGAAGTTTAAAAAATGTCAATGCCTTTGAAAGCTGGTGGCAAGGAAGACGTAAGAAACGATACCGGAGTTTTAGCTATTTATTGCTTTTAGGCCAGAAAGGCATTGCTGAAAAGAATTCTTCTGTTCTAAAGAACTATCTAGTATATTGTCCCACTGGAAGTGGTATGTATAAAATCATCACTAGATAAAGTAAAATATCTGTATTTTTCTAACAACATGAAAAGGGAGGAGATCTTGGAAATTCTCCATGAAACAGAGAGAGACTGGGCTGTGCAAACAGTCAAATTTCAATTGCACAGACAGTTTCTTGGCATTTATGAGCACTGGCAGGATTTTGGGAGAGGAAGGATCTCTGCAAGCTGGAAAACAACAGAATTAGCAGAACAGCTCAAATCTCCCATGAAATGTAATTGCTCAAAATGCTACAAATGTTGTATTCAAGCAAATATCTTTAATTGGAACAGCATAGATGTTTCCCAAGCATATGATTTCATGAATTAAACAACAACTTTTATATAATGTAATTATTTTTACTACCTACTGTTACCTGTAATGTTAGCTTCTTCCAAGCGCAGGAGGACCTCATCCTGTCAGCACCTTTGAAGTGACAAGAGGAGGGAATATTCACCATAATTTTGTCACTCTTTGTTTTTTTCCTCTTCTGCAAATTTTCTCATTGTGCATTACAGTCACCTGGAAAAGTTTATAAAAGACTGCATGCCTCAGATATTTGAGGAAATACGGAGTTTTAAGATACTAATTAGTTTATTAGTTTTGCTGCCATGTTAAACATTTTTCCTTGTTACAGACGACTCTCCTGGGTCATGGTCTACTAGCCCAATACCCTGCCTCAAACAGTAGTCAAAGTTAATACGTGAGAGTAGACAGATAGAAAAAAAAAAATCATTTATTTAGTCATTATATTAAATGGCTTTTTGTCTTCATTGACATTTCATGGAAATAAAATTAACCTAGGTATGTTCAAACAACAAATACACCTTAAGGTTGTGGTTTACATATTTTCAGACTGCATGCTTACATTATTTAACTTTTATTTAATTTCTACTTTATTTCTGTGCTTGAGCCTTATATTTGGGAAAAGAAAACTAAGTTTGTCATTGTAAGGAGTAGCTGATGCTATTTTTCTGAATTTTCCAGTACAAAATCAGAGTAACGGTCTCAGATTTGAAGAATTGGTTATCAACAATTCTGCCTATTGTTAAAATGACTTGCTTAACTGCATATTGATGTTTAGTGGGATTCAGTGCTTGCTTATGAAATCTGAATTTAAGAGCAGGCTTGCTTTTTTACAGAAAAAATTTGTTAACAGAAACAATTGAGTAGGATTAGATTACTGCTGTCACAAAGGGATGTTTACAATACCAAAATTAGAAGTGGTACGCACCACATTGCTACAGAAAAAGCAGTGGTAGTACAGCTCCACTCATAAACAGGTTACTAAAACAAAGCAAAATAATTCCTAAAACCCACTTCAGAAAACTTAATATTCTATTTTCACCTTGTCATTTTTAGGGCGTGACTGGCTGCCTGTTTTATTCTGCCTTAGTTCAGGGCTTACTCTTAAGTTCCCTGTTGCAATATGTCCATTGTGCTAAGATTAAAGATGAGAGCTAGTTTACTTAAAACTTAGTTGTTTTATCTTGGTAGATTTGAACTGTTTACAAAAGAAGATATTTGAAGTCATTGCTGAGTGTCAGAGCGAGCTGCTTGTTATTCTTAAGCTCTCTCAGTGCTAAAACAAGCATAGTAAATTCTGAATTACAATAAGCATTAACGTCAGGAACCCAAATGAGAAAATTAATACTTGGGGAAGATGATCATTACTGGCATATGCGTATTTGTTTCTTGTTGGAATACAGAGAATTTATCATACAATTGTGTAATTCAGAGTTTAAACAAATTACTCTATAAATAATAACTTTTGTTTAGCCATAGGAAGGTTTCCAGTATTAAATATGACAAAATTGTCCAAGGTGCCTAAGAAAAAAAAAATTTCAGGTTATTTCTAACTTGCCCTTCATGCTTTTTCTCTGTAGTTTTTGACTCTGTTTATGTGCTAAGAGTTAAATTTTTAATAGCCCATTTACAGTTGTTACTTAGAAAAAAACAAATAAATCTACTGAATTGGTGAGTAATGCTAGCAGTCTCACAGCATTCCAGTTAGAGTGGTAGATTTTTACAACATGGAAAAGAATGTTGTCTGTATGGATTTTTGGCATTTGGGGGCTTTTTGTAACTGATGGTTCTTGAAGAAATTATCTCATGGACATCATGCTATTTCAGAAACTTTAAGACTCACAAGCTTCTATAGATTGTCGAATGTTCTCCAAATCCAGTGACAGTTACTTAAATTCTTGATGTGAAGTTTTCTAAAGCAAAAAGGAGCTATAAATTTAGAGAATAAATTAGTGAACTTCTAGTCAAAAGGGTTGTACGAGTCAGTGTTATTTTTTTTAAATACAAGAACCTAGAAGAATAGTCTTGGACATTTTACAAGTAACTGTCACTTCTGGAAGACCTGCTGTGTATTTATGGTTTATCTGGCTTAAGATGGTACAAAAATGTTACGTTATTCTTAAAATGTGACACAACAAGAACTTCTGCAATTTGAAATGTACATGAAAGTATAGATGCATACATAGTAATGTAATAATAAAACAGATAGCTTAAGAAGTTGTATGTATGTAGCCAACTTCAGGTTTTAATTTTTGAGTTAACTTGAAAATACTTCCTCACGCAGGGAAGCTGAATTGCCAGTAGTAAGAGAGAAACGCAACTATCTCTGTGATCTCATGAACGTGCCCAGACCGCAGCTGGTATCCAAGGTAAAGTATGGAAATGTGCTCCTGAGGGTGTTTTTTTTTGAAGAAACATAGTAATGATCAATTATTCCACCAAATCTACTATATACTTCTCTGCAACAGAAGTTGGTTCATCAATGTATCAATGTGCACCAGGAGCAATGTCCTCACAGCTTACTACAGAATATATGGAATTGCTGAAGACTGTTGTCTTAAGCTCTTCCAGTCTTGCTTCTTGAAAACATTCCAGACTTGTAGTGTGACATCTTACTCAGACAAAACGCAAGAATGAAATAATAAAGTACAGATGTTTCAAAAACGGTTCATCTGCCCTTTCTGGGGAAAGAAGAAGGATAAAAACTTCCCAGTCAGTTTCAACAACGAAATTGTAACGTGGTTGTACAAGCCACAGAATTCTAACACTGCCTAAGAGGAAGAATATAATCTAAAAGTTAATACATTCATAAGATGACAGACAATATATCCATACGTAGGTCCCATTTCATTTTAATGCAGATAGTTTGGAATTGCCCATTTGCTCAGTATTTCAGAAATACAGAATTTTCTGCTTTGGTAAGAGTTTCTGAGAGGTTCCTTTCCTCTCTGTCCACAGATGAGGAGGATGAATTATTACTGTTTGAGTAATACAAGACGAGGTGAAAATACTTGATGCCCTAGTACCACAGGCATCCACAGCATGTAATCTAGTCCGTAAACTGATTAAACTTAAAAATAGTGGTATTTCAATTGATTCTTGGCCTTTGTAATCTTTATTGTTCTGCTTTCATAGTTCTAGAAAGTTTTGTCCTTTGTAATTATTTTAGAGTTCAGAAACATCACCCGTGCAGTCTTCTTTCTTAAGTTTTTTCCTAATAGAGTGGATCTTCGTTCCCTTCATTTTCTCATTAAAATATTTGGACACCATTAAGTTTATTTTCATGACTAGGATTATGCAAAGCATTATTTTGTTGCCCTGCAGAGTTCCATTTCAGAATTGCATTAGCCTTTTTCACAGCTGCAGCATCTGTGGCTGAAAGTCACCAAGTCTTTTTTCCTCCAGAACATCTAAAGGTGACCTTGGCTAATGGCACTCTTAAAGTGCTTGTTGAACTGGCTCTTTGTGATGCTACTTTATGTAAGTCTTTGAGGTCAGCCAGTTCTTCTGTGTAATATTCTGCTAATCCTTTACACTGAAGATGCTTCCTAATGTAAGTATATCCTATGTTTTGAGTTGTCAGAGAGAGAGAGAGAGAGAGATATACATATTTTTATAAAAAAAGTATATTTAAAAAATTGATCAGAAGACTAATATTTACAACACCTATGAATAACCTTCAAAGACACCCTGCTGTCCCCATAGCAGTTTTCTCTGCTCATCTTGTTCTTACCAAGACATGTCTACAGTTTTCTGCTTTTAGTACAATTTTAAGAAACCTGCAACTAACATTTTTGTAATTTTGGAAAACAAGAATCTGAACCTCTCGCCCATACAAGGCATGGGTTTTAGAGCAAAAGTTGACCTGAGCATTGCTGTTTCAAGATTTTCTAGTCAACTTATAGAAAAGTTATGTTCAAAATGAAGATGTTACAAGATGAATTCACTGATCTCAAAAAAACTTATTTCAACTCCTTAATTATTGGAGGCTGAGAGAAGCCTGACAAGTTAGGAGAAAACTGTCTCTGATATAAACAAAAGAATAAGAAATAGCCAAATATACATACAGGTATTTCGGATGGAACTGTTATAAATAGTATCATCTGAAATCTGGAAGTTATGTGGCTGAATGTGGAACTTCACCTTTTCATCCTCTTTTAACATAAGCAAACAGTTAGTGTAACTTTTAGCAAAAAGTTAAGCCTGCACCTGCCCTGAGAACTGGTGGAGTTCACTCTGAGAGCGATGCGATACTGAACTTGAAGGACTTTTCACGGCTGTCCAGATGTCCCTACTAGCAGCCAGTTTGTGCTCACACAAGAGCGCACAACACTCTGCTCTTCTTCAAGAGCTGACGTATCCTGAGAACAGAGGAGAAACAATGAGGAAGCCAAGCATAACATTATGAAAAGGTGAATGAAGTTAATTTCGTACAAAATCAACATTTATCATTCCTTTATAACTTGTACAAATAAAACTTGCTAAAGGGTAGTTAAAAATTAAGGTGTTAAAAAAGGACTGTAAATATTACAGCTTTGTACGTCTATATTTTCTCTCCATTTAGTGTACTTAATTACATGAGTGGGGTACTGTTAAAATAGTGATACATGCTCCTCCATGTGACCTCTTCTTTTTCTTTCTCTCTTGCAGAGTTCAGCATAATGAAGTTGCAGGCACTGGCTGCTGGTTTGTAACTGAAGCTCATGGTTCAGGTGCCCTTAGGACTGGAAGAGTTTGTGCTGCGGCATCCTGACAAACTGGATTCTCAGCATGAGCTGCAAAGTGCAGTGTTTAACAAAAGAAGAGGCAGAGATTACGTCTTAAAGCATTGTGCAGATATGCCATATGAAGGCAGCAAAGATTCATTACATTTTCAGTTCTTAAAGTCATTATCTGTAGCCACAAGATGGCGGTTTCTCTTCATACTTCTGTCACAACTGACCTGGGTTTTTTTTTTTTATGTCAATGATTTATACTTCTACAACTTTGAATGGAGCCATTCAGCCTGTGCTTGCTGTACACACATGAAGTATTAAAGCTGACTTGCTGCATTAGTCTCTTAAAAGAATTGTTTTTCAGAGTTAAGAATGGCAACGCCTAGTGATAATGAAATCTTCCTGAACATAAAATATCTCTGTGGATGTCTGTCATTCTTTTGTCATAGTCGAACAAAAATTCCAGGTTTCACTTCAGCTAAAGTCAAAGCCTCTCTTAATAGCTCTTTATATAACTAATTCAAGCAAATGTTTTTGTGGTAAACTAGCTTTAAGGACTGAAGCTTTATTTTTTTCCCCTTGAAGACTACAGAGGTGACTCAGTACTTCAAGCAACTGCTAGGAATTTAGACCATTTCTTATTGACTATAAAATGAAATGGCTGTAACATTTATCTTTAGTAAGACTAATGTGATGGGGAGGACAAATGCACAGGCAACATGATATTCTAATTACACTGTGTTACTTGATGGTTCTAATTAAATCCCAGTGTCCCAGCACTTCAACTAGAACAGTGGCAACAGTGGCAACACACACACACCCCCTCTGAAAATTTGAAAGGAAGGAAAAATTGAGGCAGCGGACCTAAAAACAAGCCAGTTTCTCTGTGAAGTACCTGCTACAAATGGCAGCAATCTTCTACTGCAGGTGTTCATTTCCAAAACTACAACCTGTCTCACTCTAAGAGTCTTTGTCCTTTTTAAGACGGTATCTATAAATTATATTATTCGATACTTCTTAAGTAAACTTGCAGCCTGGACTGGCAGATGAAATTTAATGTAGATCAGTGTTATTCACTGACTAACTATTAAACAAACAGTACTCGAGTCACATACTGTGCAGCAGACTGAGGTGGCCATGTGGCTGCACGCACCACAGGGGCTACTTACAGGCTTTACTGCAGAAGAAATAGTCCTGAACCCAGAGCCTGTGTTATTACACTGTCACTAAAATGGAATTTTCTAGTACATTCTCCAAAGGTCTTGGTTTTGTGAAGCTATACCTATAGGTCCCTGCTGCAAGAAAAACACGAGTTGTGGTGGCAAAGCCTGCTTATTGAAAAAAAAATGGAGAAGGTCCAGTGAAATCTGTGAGCATCTGTAGATAAGATCATCTGGCGGCCAGATGATGTTACAGACGGAGCCCCGACTCGGCGGGTGCCACACGTGGACCTCAGTACTGCGCCGCGCAGAGCTCCACCTCGGCAGCTGCTGCTCCCGGTGGCAGGAAGTGAGCCAGTCGCAGGGAAGGGCTGAGGGCCCCAAGCAGTGTTTGACAGAAACCTCCCTTTACACTTCCAGTGGTTATAGGCTTTGCTTGATGCATTTTTAAGGCTTCCCTATGGTAACAGTCCTCTTGTAATCTTATGGCCTGATTTGATGGTTATTTAAATTAGAAATACAATTTAACAATCAAACTGAGTTTGGTAAACAAGTGATGTGCAATGGTAAAATGAGCAAATAGCATTATCTGTGGTGTAACTAGGACCTCCCTTAGAAAGGGGTTACTCAGCACAAAGATTAATTTAATGAAGCACAAATTACCAAAAAATTCGAAACCTCTGAAGACTTCGGTCTTCCTACACACAGATACATAGAGGATAACACAGCTTCAGTATCACTGCCTTACCTTGGTTTTTAGTTGAAGTGATAATAATCCATCCCTTCCTTCAAGCTCAGCATGTTCAGGTTTGTTTCAAATGCTCCACCTGTCAAATCCTGTGAGGGAAGAAAAAGAGAATTAGATCGACCAGACAAACTCATTTCAGGTTGTAACAGGTTTTGGTAGTTTGGTTCTTTAGACCACAGAAGACAGTCCCATTTCCAGAACTAAACATAAATAAACCAAGGCTCAGAAATGTTTCCATTCAAAAATTAAGTGTATGTTGAACACTTAGTGTTCGAATTAATATGCCTGCGGGGGCGGGAGGAGTATGAGACAGCTCAGTCTCGTGCTGCCATGTAGAACACAAGGGCTGTGCTAAGCACAGCTCTGCAGATAG
This sequence comes from Fulmarus glacialis, assembly GCF_000690835.1. NCBI lineage: Eukaryota > Metazoa > Chordata > Aves > Procellariiformes > Procellariidae > Fulmarus > Fulmarus glacialis. The sequence goes on along the minus strand of NW_009192250.1, from coordinate 90,548 downwards.
CTAGCTGCACATTTTGTTTTCTAATGCACTTTCTAAAGACATTTTCAGAGACTGGACCAAGGGAATGAGCTTGACAAAAGAGTGATTTTTGTAGATTTTGAACAACTTATTAGCTTGTCTGATGAAACAAATCTTTCATCAAGCAGCTGAAATATTTTGCATAATTAAAGGTGTTTGCTTTTGCGCCCTAGTTACGTTATCTAAACAGGAACCTCGTAGGTTTGCTCCGTGAGCAATCTTGCAAGGCAGTGATGTCATTAAGAAAACATGCCAACTTCAGCGTTTCTGAGCATTTCTGCTTTGGTCTTCCTGGAGTCCTTAATTCTACTGATCTTCAGGAATGACACACACACAAAAAAAGCTCACAATACTATAGGAGATAGGTAAAGAGATTGCTAGTGTTCTTTTGGTTCGCCCAGAGCAGCAATATTGAAGTTTTAACAATACACAACAGTACTGCAAGTGTTTAGGACAGGAATTTACAAAAACAGAGTTCAGCTGAAACTGTGGAATTAAAGGAGGTGGAATACTGCTGGTCTTTGGCTAGAATAACTGGATTTAAAAAATTGCTCTGGGATCTTTAATGAACCTTCAGAAACTAAGGTGTCTGTCTCACATGGGGCTTCTCAACTCGCCTTGGACCCATCAGCTGAACTGCTTATAAACATGCTGATAGTATTGGGGTGTTGCTTGGAAGCCTTCCATTCAAGGAACACGGCCATCTCCATCAACAGGGAATCTAATAACAAAACAAGCTGACCTGTCTCCTCCAAGCCTCTGCGTTGTTTCTGCTGCCTGAATTTATACAGGAAAGGAAACGCTGCATGTGTACGTTTCAAACCTCTTGCCCAAACCAGCATGCCGTGCCTCAAGGTCACAGATTAACTCCCCTTTCTCCTGTACGATTCTCATCTACCTGCCATGTTCTACTTTCACTAGCAATGCCAAAAAATACAAAGGTGACATAATCTGATCCAAAACTTTAACAAAAAACATAACCAGTCATAAAATTCATAATTGAGCTCTGATGTTTACTAACTGTAAAAAAATAAGAATAGCTAATGAATAATTTGGAGAAGGGCAGGAAAGGGCCCATGGCACTAGGCTTTTTAAGCAAGGGCTCCACTTACCTAAGGTAACCAATTTCTTACCTGAGCGATAAGGCCCTGATTGTGAAAGATATCGAGTACTTTTTTTGTTTTACTTCTTGAAATCAAGAATACTTGATGGTATTTAATACTTTGAAGGACTGGGTCCTGGTTTCGCAATTCAGTTAAGATCCCAGACTGTACTGGTCCATCTGCAAAACTTACTGCTCACATCAACAGGGAATTCTACTCAGAAATGTAGGCCTTGATTACAACCTTTAGCCTCTACTAATGATTTCATAAGCCCAAGATTTCCCAAGTTAGGACATAGGGTATGAAACAATTGTGTTTAGCTTGCTGAAAAATCAACCTGCTGTAAAGAAGGGTTAAAAAAACAAAACAAAAACAAAACAGTCCAGATGTTAAATTAAGCAGGAGAGTTAAAAACAAATCTTTCATTCCTGGAGAACAAGACTGAGGTGACAGAACAAGGCAGGGTTTTACGGTAACTGGTCTAACAGTAAATTTACTGAAAACTTTATACAATCAAACTAGTTTAATTACCGAGACAGAAAAATAGAAAATCCCTTTCATTTCAAGCACTTGGAATCCATGCCAAAACAGGGCACAATACATGATTTCTAAGCGTTTTGCTTTCACCTCAAAGCGAGAGAAAATACACAGTGCAAACCCTTGGGTGAAGTGGTACTGCAGGCTGCTACACAATTTTGACGAGCTAAAGCCACAATTTTATTCTCTTCAGCAAAAACTTACTCACACACACACAGAGTGAAATTTCAGCTACAGCCCTTTGTGAAGCCATTTTAAAATGCAAAGATCACATAGGATGACTGCTTTTTCAAAAATGATTTTATAGGGTAACAAAGTAATGCCAATGCTAGCAAGGGGGGAACTGCCTGAAAAAATAAATAAGCAAACGCTGCTCCAAGTACATGACCAGCAGAGTCGTTTCTTGCAAACAACCCACTTAATAATCTTCAAAATTACCCTCTTAGAGCTGCATATAAACATGCAGGTTTTGTCTGTATCAGAACTAAAAATAATCCCCTACCATAAACAGCAGAATAAAAGACAGTAAGGGCCCAGGACACTTTCTTCTTCAGAAGGATGGTGATGAACTTATGTTGGTAAATAATAAAGCTAAATTTGGAAGTCTGGGATGTTTAGGAATTTGTTAATGACTTTTGTTTAAGAAATTAGCTAAGGGGATCTGCAGCTAATTCTGCCTTACGTAAACTTCCAACAGTTTCATGCAACATGGAGCTAGGTTGTAGTTGTTGCATTGACAGCTGTCTACACAAGATACATCTGTATGTTCACTGGGGTTTTTGTATGTTGGCTTGCCGCATGACCTGAAACACAGAGCTGGGTAAAGCTACTTGCCCTAAATAGTTTGAAAATACAGGTCATTTGTAACCTCTCAAACACAGGAGTTTTGTTTTTGCCCCCACAGTATGCACAGGGATAGCACCTTTTTGCAGAGGAATTTTACGTCTCAGAGGTAGTCTTTCACATCAGCCTGGGACTTTAACTTGTAACAGAAACATTTTTTGCACAGTTTGATTTGATAAATCTCGGTGAATAGCATCGGAGAGGCAGCAATAGCTATTGCAAAAAAGATAACATTTTTCATTTGATGCAGTCTTAATATTTTACGTACTTATCCCCTATCCTACTATGCTCCCACTTTCAAAAAGCATGTTGGAAGAAGAAATGTAGAAAGGGTGATTAAAGAAAAGCAAGTGGGAAGTTTTGGTTTTAGCTGTTCCTTCAGATGTGGGCTACACAGAAAGCAAGGCAAACTCAACCTATAAATACAGCAAACATGAACCCTCGGCATTATACTTGGCCTGCACAATATCAACACAGATGAATGAAAAAGTTCAATACTCTGCTCTTCTCAACCCATTTACAAAAACCATTTCCTTTAGTGGTCAGGCCTAGAAGCTGGAAAGCTGCTGCAGATAGGATACCTGAATATTTTAAACCACAGACATTTATCAACTTGTTTCATTTTGGTAGAAGACTACTTTCCATGACAAAACTACTACTGAAAACTGTGGCCACCTCAATCCACCCGCAACCTCGCAAGTAGTAAGAGTGGGATTTCACAGATTCTGACAGCCTCCACGAAGACAGTAATAAAATACAGCAAGTATGACAACGGCTGTAAGAGGTTGCTAAAAACTATTCCTTAAGATCATCTGCGAAACCCAATGGTAGAGAAAAGGAGGGTCCAGCAGACTTGGTTCTGGAGTGGGACTCAGAGCACTGCTGCTTGCTTCCTGAGACCCTCTGATTCCTCTTCTCTCTCCACTGGGTTTTACACTACACTACGGTACAGACACATTTATGGTTTTTATTTCTCTCTTACATTGTCTGTGGTTTCTCAGGTGATAACAGTATATTAGGCACCACTAACAGAAAAATTTGGTTTCAGTTCTTTATTATAAATTTGTTTTTCTAACAACCTGATTCTCTGTCTTCATAATATTAAAATAATAATATGGTATAATGACATAGGTGTACTGTGAGGTTCCTATTATTAACAGGTACCAGGATGTTTAAAATCTGTAGAAAGGTAAGCTCTGTTATGGACTTTCACTATGTTGTTATGCAAGTTCATTATCAGCATTGTTCTTGTCTGTTTGGCCACTATTTTGTTCTCCCAGTGTATAAGGCTGCTGGAACTCCATACGCATTGTGATCTTTATGTACCTCCGCACTAGGGTGTTTTTTCCATCAACTCTAATAACACCAACTTTCACAGTAGCCAACTGTGTAGTTCAATCATGGAGTGAGAGGGGTAAGGAGGTAACTTGCCTGCAGTTTCTAGAGATTTGGCTCCATACGAATGGCTATTGACTTTCTTAAATTCTCCTAAAAAGTGAGCTGCTTCAAAGACAGATTTTAGAAGCAACTTTACAAACTCTGAAACTGTTTCAAGTAGGTCAAATTGTATTTCCAAAGAAAATACTGCATATTACTTAAACGATACTAAGGCCTATAGTGTTCTGTGATCAGCAAGTGGAAAATGCTCAGTGGCCATGACTGGAAAAATATACTGAAATCACAGCTGAAGTCATGGACCAGAGTTTTCAGGCAAAATGTTGTGTAATAGTCTCATTATAAGGGCTTCACAAATTAAATGTGCTTTATAACAGGTTGCACAGATGTTTTGTCTAGGGACTTCTACCCACCATTATATGTAGTATGAAAAATTAAATTAGTTGTAATATTACTAGCTTATCCAGGAGTTTATCAACCAACAGTACATGATAATGCCCTAAGGTACTTTCAGTCTGGCTTTACAACTCATAGTTATGATCTCAGAGTTGATTGTAAAGTTGGGAGTGCTAAGTTAAAAGCAGACTGTACCAGATGAGATGAGATTCAGCTAATCAATCTGAACGGATCTAGTACAGCATTAGAATGTCAGTGTTTTGTATGTAGCTACAGGTTTTAGTTACTGTTGGAGACTTTTTTTACTAGTGTTTGCAACTAGAATGTATTTGCTGTTTTGCTTTAAAACTTCTGTGTTATGCCGTACACTGTGCTTTGCTATTTTAGATATAACAGCAAAATAACTGCTGGTTATCATCTTCTAGTTATGTTATTAGGTCAATTAAACCAGTTGAAATAAGAAAGTTACGACAGTCAGGCACAGAAGAGGCTTCAGAATTGGCTTCAGAATTGGCAGAGCCAAACAAAACGGCTTTTAAGGTCTGATTTAAAAAACAAAGCCTTTGCCATACATAGGGCTCCAAAACATTAGGAATAAACGAGGCCAGGTGGCTGACTGTATATGCTCATTTGTGTATATAATGTTGTTGGGCAAGAGAGTAAACCAGATCCAAGCTCCTTTACAGAAGCTGTATCTTTTATTATTCTTAATACTACTTTACTTAATACTGCTGTTTTAAATCCCTGAAATACTCTGCACAATCAATTTGATGAAAAAGGCCATTCAACGGCATAGTGAAAGCTTCTGGGAAAAGCTACTTACAGTAAATAGAAATTCATTTTCATAAGGAGCAAATACTATTTTGCACATAAAGCGAAAGGTGGCACTCACCAGCTTCACGCAGATAATGAAAGGTGGAGTTGCGTCTCTGAAGTGACATATAGGAATTTTTGGTTTTGGTCTCTCCTGCAGGAAAAAGCAGTAGACTTCAGTAGAGAGGCACACATGGTTACTTGCTGGCTTAGTTTTAGGAGCTACTAAACTGAAAGGGGAAAAAATCATTTTGAGACCTCATGCTAAATAGTCCAGCTGGTCACATGCTTCCGCTCATTATTTTGCCAGTCGTTTCAAATACCCCTTATTTTCTTACCATAATCTTTCAATGCAATTCTGTTTCTTTGAACGAAGTTACACATTACACCACATCTGAATTAAGACCTTTCTGCTGTTGAAAGGAGAAGGTCTCGCTCCTCTCCTCCACTGCTTCTTCCTTACTTCCAAGCTCTACTTTTAGCCTTTCCCAAACAATTCCCTCTTTGATCTGATTGCAAGGTATGCTGCTTTAATAGCCTATCCCATAAAAAATATGTTCTTTCTTTTTTTGGCAGGTTAATTTTCTGGCTCTTTAGTGAGCTGCATCAGCTTACTGTGCCATCAGAGAAGCATCAGCACAGGCACAATAGTGGATACAAAGGAGAATCTTTCCCTCTCAGTGGGAACTGTTAAACGGCTTATGCCCAACTAGAACTTCACCATGGATCCAAGCTGTAGAATTTTCTAAGGATTCACAACAGGTTGCAGTACAATCTTCTTTATGACTGATCTGAGAGGATGGGTAAGTCTTAGGAAGACAAATGCACAGGATCTGTAACAATATGCTGACAGTATTACTGCACTGGTAGTGAGTCCTCAGTATTCCAGGTCAAAATCCTGAACTCAGATTGCTTTCATGCAGCTGAAAGCACTCATTAGCTTCCCAGTATAGAATTTGATTTTACAGTTACTCTAGTCTAACCACAAGCTGTATCTGAGGAGATGCCCCTCCTCTCCCTCTACCCCTCCCTCAGTCCTTCTCCCATCAGATACAAGGATCATGCAACCTCAGGGTAATTTGATTCACAAGATAACTTGCTGGAAAACTTTTTATTTTGAGGGTTCCTTTTCTGCCAGATCAGCTAACTGAATCAAGTCATCCTTTAGCCACAAGATTGCTAGACCCATTATAAACAAAGCAGTGGAAGTGTGTGGCTGAGGCCCGTGAGCGAAGTCAGACCACCCCTGCAGCTAGACTGGCTAAGCTGTAATGTCAAACTGCGCTCTCGGAAGACTGCGCTCACAGGACCTGATCGAATGCCCAGTGAAACTAAGAACTGTCTTTTCACCAACTGTTGTAGGGACTGAATCTGGATGAAACTTTACTCCAGGTCTTGAGCTAATTGCTCTCATGAAATTAATACTGCAACAAGATGACATTTTTTTTTCTATATGGTTTGTTTATTGCCATCTAAATATCACGCTTCCTTGTCTAGGGAATAAAACATTGCTGCCTACAATTTTAGGCTCCCAAGGAACTTATTAAACTTTTACTCAGATATAGTATAACTATAATATACAGATATGTTACAATTAATCACAGAAGCTTTCTTTATTTTAATAGATATTTGACTTTTATCCATCATGAGCCAAATTCTACTCTCACTTAAAACAAAAAACTGTCAGTGAAGGCGATGTTTTACCCCATCATCAGAATCCTTTCAGAGCGTATATATTTTTGTCTTTCTAACCTGACTTCAGTGAGTGTGAGGTCCATAGTTCTGGCTCCATAGTTCGCATTCCAGTATCAATCCCCAGCTACCTAGTCTTCTGTCACAGCCTCCTTACCAAAATGAGTTGCTATACAATATTTAAAACCAGTGATGTATTCTTTCATCACATTTCCCAGAACACTTCCAGATCACAGTAAAGAATGCAAGAGTACTTATAACTAACCTCAGATTCTTCGTACGTGTAGAATCCTTTTGTTATTTTCTTTTCATCAACATCACAAAACGCAGTTACCTGGCAAAACAGAAGCAGAGCATTTCAATACCATTCTTTGCTACCAGCAGGTATTTCACATGAAGTCTATCTATGTAAGTAATGCTGCAGGCATGTGAATGAACACAGGAATAAGGCAATGCACCCTGGACCCACAGAGCTTAAAAATGTATTAAATCCTTTCCAGGTGTATCTTAAGGAGATGAGCAAATTTTGCAGTTCTCTATGAGCACGTTATGTTTTTATGAACATGAGAACAGGTCATCGAAGCTACTGACTGTGTAAGATCATCAACTTCATCCTCAGAGATATGCTAAGTAAACTAAAAACAGAGATTAGCTTCCTCATTTTGGCACTTCCACTAAACACCTAGGATTAGATAATACAAACCTTCCTCTTTCTGCACACCCCAAGCATATAATCTACCACCAGATACCTCTGTATAACAGTGCTGTACTATTGCTTTGGATGCTCTGGTAATACCAGCCTCAATTCTAGGTCATAACACACCAAGTTTGGGAATTCCTATGGTTTTGGACTTTGTATTTTTCAACTGAAACATTCAGCAGATTTGGTGTTTAAACACATATAATTACTGCTTCATTTTGGTTATTCTTACTGTAGTTATGGAAGCATTATTTGCAGCCCTAGTTGCCAAATATTTCAGATGGTTTTTTATTTGCATTCCTCATAAATATGCAGGCAGATTAAATGCCTGCAATCCAAAAAACACAGTGGCCCCATTTTTGAACCATTAGGTTGCCAGTAACATTTGGGAAGACTTTTTAAAATAAACATAGCTATGTTTTCCTCTGACTTCCATTGGATCTATTCATATTATCTACACAGAACTCTTATACTGAAGCAGAACAGTTAAGATAGTTAAGGTCTTGCAGAAATCAATTATTCTGGTGAAAGCTGGATAGCAGTTTTCCTATCTTTTTAATTGTTGCATTAAAAATTGATTAACAACACTTACTGCTGAGAAGATTTGAAAAGCCAAACAGCTGTTTATTAATTTACTAAGTTAGAGAAGGCTGCAAAAGGCTGGCTTGCTTTCTGGGTCTACAAATCTCTCACACATTTTCCTCCTATGATTAAGATAGTTTTCTTTTACCTAAAATGACCTCATTCTGTTTGTGCAGAGGAAAACACTGACAGAAGAGCATTGGTGTCATAATGCTGAACTTCTGTGTTCTTTGTTGCTACCTCACTCCCGACACAGAGTGCCACCTTTACAGCCCAAGGGCAAAACTGCAGAGGAACAAAACTGTGTTACATGTGTTTTCAGGCAATGGCCAGGTAGAGCTCCATTCTCTTGCAACATAAAAGGTGTATCTACATCAAAAATCTTTGGAGATATTTCCACTATCCAATGGAACAGTTTTCTATCCAAATCCTTAAACACCATAATATCAGTTCTTCCATTAAACATCAATGAAAAGAGAATACAAACAAAAACATCAAGGGACTACAAATATGGCAAAGTCAGTGTGGAAAATACAGCTAATAAAATGGAGGGGGTGAGCAGGGATAGTCCTTGGAACCACTTAGAGGTAGACATTCATACCTGGAAAATAGATTGCTTAAAAACAGGCACCAAAAGAAATAAAGAACAGAACATTAAAGAAACACTAAATTTTCACTTTGGGGCTGTATGACTAAAGGAATCACATTACATCCCAGCAGATCCAGACTTTTGCTTTCGATGATCCTGATGCAGGGATTGCACTAAGGACACTTCCTCCCGTTTCAGGCATTACAATGGAAATAAAAAGAAATAAGGGAATTCAGGGCAGTACTAGGAAGCTACTAGACATTGTACAAGGTCTTTGTGGCTGAAGCAGGCAGGGTTAGACAGTAGCAAACACAAGCAACTCCTTCAAGCACAAAGACTAAGAACGAGGATCTTTCTTAGGCTTTCTTTTTTCTCTTAAACGCAAGTTAATACACTTTACATCCCTGAACCTATTTCCATGATCACTGCAATGGTTTATTGTAGTTGAAAAATCAGATGGTGTGGACTGAGCACAGTAAACTACTAAATCCCAAGATTTCCTCTACCTATCTTATTTGTATGTGTACATACACACACAAATATATAAATATGTATATATATGAAAGAAAGCAAGTAGAAGCCACTGTGGAAAGAGAGGTTACTTAGCTGTATACTTTTCATTCTGTGTTAACAACCTTTAAAATTCTCCAATATTCTGCAAATCTCAGTTCCACCACTGATGTTTTACTGTCCTAGAAGCTGTGATCATTATAAACAAAATTTAGCAGGATATGTCTTCACTGTCAACCCAACAGAGTTCTGGGAATAAATACAGTCCAATACATTGACTTATCTTCCAATCATTTAAGCTATTTTTTCAGCTGCTCATACTCCTATAGATTTTAAAAACCAAAAAAACTCACGAAAACTTTTGACAGAAGGTAAAATGAAATTCTATCTACACTTTAATGTCAGTAACTGAGAATTCAGCCCTAAGATCTGTGCTGGAAAGTATCACACTGTTCACCTTCAGCATGTTACAATACAGTTAACAGAAACCCCTGACTGCTGCATAGATTTCTTCTTTACATGAATGGTATTAGAGAACCAAAGATAGTTCTTGTATCACTAGATTGCCAACAATCACAACACTTCCTCTCATCCTGTGCCGTAACTCATACTACCATGTGTAGAAAATTCTGCAAACTGTCTTTGCCACACTAACCACCCAGCCCCCAGACAATCTAGCACACGAAACTCCTGGTAACAGCAGCTGTGTGAAAAAAAAAAAAAACTTGACAGGTAAGTCTGTGACAAATTTCCCTTGGAACATGGAAATGACTCTAACCTTTTTTTGAGTTACCACTAAGTAACGTGGAGTAAATTATACTCCATGTATAATTTTCAATGGATTCAGCCAGCTTAAATCTGATATTTACAGTATTATAAAACAGGTCAGACTTGAATGTGCAAGTTTTCTGCCAGGCTGTACACCATGTGGGTGGCCAAAATGTAAGTCAACTATTTTTCTGACACACACTATTATTTTCCAATTAAAGAAAATCTATGGCTGGAGACTAAACACAGGACTTAACGCACAGTTGTTTATCCTATAAGGAGAACTCAAGGCAACAGGCTTATATGAGCTATTTACTTTACGCTATTAAGATAAGCCCAGAGTTACCTATTTATTTTCCTGCATTAATGGGCTTCTTTCTTGTATCTTTTATGAAGATCATCTATCCATACATGAACTACTGTCTCCCAGGGAGGAACCTATGAATTATAAAGCTATAAAGCAGTCTCAAGTTGGTTTTTTCCCCCTCCTTCTAGCAAAATGGCTCTTTTACAATGCCTCTGACAATATGACACCATTGAAGCTTACAGAGTCCTCAGATCACACTTCAGTTTTAAGAAAATATATAAATGATTACATATTTTTGCTTTAAACATCACTTGTATGAAAATCTGCACAATTCCAAAACAAAGAAAAAAGACTGCTATTTCTCTCAGCTAAAAATTGGAAGAGACACCTAGGTATCTATTATATACAAGCTACATAATTACTGTAAGTAATTTTTATAAATACAGATTGCCACATGTGATAACAACGGTGTAAGGGAAAAAGGGAAAAAGGAGAAATAGTTTTCTGCCTCCTAAGAGAAAGTTTATATGGCTCAAAAGATAAGATATTTACTCAAAAAAAAAATCTCTGCTAGGGGAAGACATGTTTGAAGAAGATAAAAGCACTTCTCTGGCTGGTTCTTTTTAATAAACACAGCAGCTGGGTGAAGGGACACGCAGGCTGGGACTATCAGACCTCCCTGTGGTAAAAGGAGATTAATGGGCAGCAGATTAATCCTCCTCCAAATGTACAACCTAAGAAGTCAGTAAGAGTGGGCTTGGGGTGCAACTGTAATTAGCTGTGCAACTATTACACAAGAATTAATAGTTTGTTTCATACTTGACTTGTTTACCACCTTGTTGGCTACTGCAGAGGATGCTTCCTTACACTTCCTATTCCACTCAGATATCCTAATGGAAAAACTGAAAGATTTCATCAGCCTAATAATGTCCTTTTATGGTGAATGATCTTCACAGGATTTTATTCCCTCATCTTATTTTCACCTGTGGTCTGCTTTAGGTCTGTAATGATCATTTACAGAAAGCAACAAAATGTAATCACAGCAAAATCTCAAGATCTGTTCTAGCTAGAAGGATACGAGGCAAGTTTTACAAGGGAGAGCAAGTAACTTAGTAGAGCATGATAGAAAAAATGGACAACCCTTTTGATAAATGGTCACCTGCACATTGTCTCCTCGCCCTCCTCATTACATCAATTGGTCTCACAAAATTTATCTTTAAAGAAGGCAACCTGCAAACTCTCTACAAAATCCTGTATGAGCAGATCTTCCCTATTGCATTCTCTCCACATCTCATGCAATCCTTCACCCATTTTAAACTTCTAGTGACCCTCTTGATTCTTCTGTTTGTAATTCTTTCATTCAAACTTGTATAAAGCCTCGGAAGCATGTTAATATACATCTCTGCAAAAGTTAAATCAATTTTGGCCATTCATGTCAAAACACAGTAACTGAAAGCATTATAATGCAAGTTTAAATAGATACAGTTAATGACAAACAGAACAAGAGACATGCAGAGGCATAAACATCTTCCAGTACACCACAAGCAGAACCATGAAACTAGCAAGCAACTCTCCGTCACAATCTGAATGATTTTCAGTATCAGGGTGCTGCTTTTATTTCACCTCTTTAGCATTACAGCCATGACAGAAGCTGTGGGTATCTTTAAATTCCAAGCATGCATTTCATGACTCCATTTAAAGACACTGTTCCATTAAAGATAGCAGCATCTTTCCTCTTTGCACATATACGTAACGAAGTTGCTCGAGAGAATTTTAATACCAGAATCCAACATGCAAAATCAGCTGCTAAATGTTGTACATATAAAATTTCTGTTATTACATAAAACATACAACTATGTTTCTACGTAACAGTGTGGGAACTAGTTGTGTCTCATTTCTCTAGAACAGGTAACTTTCTGTTAGTAATGCCAGTAACTTTTCAAGTGTGCATGCCTCTGTACTGACAAAACAGACATTGCAAAAAGCACATCTTCCCGAAGAAAAGCAGCAGGGAGATTTCCCTGCCATGTTTCAGCATGAAGTATTCACTATAGTCCAAAAATCTGCACAATTCTGTCTACTTTACCCCATGTTATTTTAGGATGCTTTATACCTGGATTTAACGGAAGCTTTCAAATTTAATCTCTCTCCTTTTGTTCTGTAGGCTCTCTTTTAACTCGCTTTCACGTTGTCATTCTATCTTTCGCTCCACAGTCAAGGTGGGCGTAATATTCTTCCCTTTATTTATGTTTCTTTGCTTTTACATGTCCCACTTTAGTCTCTCATACTGCCATTCATATACTTTAGAGTAGTTAAAATGCTGCAAAACTTATATATTTCTTGCTTTTGTGAAACAGCTGAAGGATCATAGTTGAAGTACATGGTTTAGTGACGTTGCTCTTAGAAAAAGGTGAAGAGAAACTAACAGATGATTTTAAATGGTTAATGAGCTAGGAAAAAGGGTGTACAGAATAATTTCTTGAAGCTTTCAAGTTTGCCACTGGTGGATAGGGTTGTCATAGAGAATCTTCATGTGCTGGCTGCGTACTAGTACTGTTTCCATGCCACTAATTAGCTGATGCTTATTTTGTCCTTTCCCCCTGCTTTTCTGTTAGCTACTTGAGCACTATTTTCAGCTATCGGAAATGACACAAAATGTTAATGCTGAAGTTCTCCTTTTAGCTAAAGTTTGATGGAGAATAAAAGAGCAGACAAGACAGCTCAGAAACCCTCCAGGCATATGTAGCATCCCAAAAACATTTGGTTTCCATCTTCAGCTGCAAATTATAGACAAGACGGATGTGTTTTAAACAAAAAAAGGTCTGTTCGACTTCATTCTTGCAGAAATGCTAATACTGAACCACTGTCAACTGTGTGAATCAAGAAGGGGACAGCCAGGAAACAGAATTTCCCTAAGAATACTGAGATCCTGGTAATTAATTCATAAAAAACCTACTAATTGAATAATTTTTTTCTTGTGTTGCTGTTTAGCAAAAATACTGAGCCTTGGATTTTTGCCTGAACTCTTTGGAGACAAAGCATTATTTTAATATTCACCATACAGATGTCTGAAGGAAAAGAGAGAATATTGCTTAGGTGTCCTTTTCTCTTTTAACATAGCCATAATTCAAATTCATACTGTTTTTCAAACAGACTACAGTAATAATTTGTTAGTGAGTATGAACGTACACAGATTGCTGCTTCCTAGAATTGCCAAAATTTTGTTTTCTAAGAAACAATGCTGTTCGGCATGCAACATACTTACACTTTTCAAACATCCCACAAAAACCTAATCAGTATAAGAAATACAATTGCTTTGCTTATCAGATTCTAAAAATACTAGAAACATTAATTTTTGGAAAAGTTGTTTTCTTACATGCCCTAAGCTTGACAGTTCAAACTAATTAATTCTCTTCCTGAAGATTTAGTAGAGTTTAGGTTTTTTCACAATTACAAAATAATACAAGCTGTATGCAATAGTTTTTTTGGGGGGGTTTATTATTTATTCTAGGAGTATGTCCCCCAAATTTTCTACAGGTACTTAGTGCCCATTTAGAAAACAACCCTGCTATGACTCCACATTCCAATCGAAATCAGTCTCATGACATTTAATGAAATTCTGAATTTCAATGAAAGGATGGATGCAGCAACAGTGAAACGGAGCATAGGTGAAATTTTCAAGAGTCTAAACTGATTTAAAGTATAAAAACAACTGAAATTAAATTTAGACAGTTAAATTATACAGCTTAGTTAAATTATGCAGCTTATTTTGGCAATTTTGCCTGCATTTCAAAGAGTATTATACCTTTTAAGATCACACTGTTTTATACAACTGGACCTTCAGAGGAGAAAATGGTAATTGTATTGATGTAATACACCATATTTTGTCTTAAGGGGCTTTTGGAATTGTATTTTAAAGTGGTCTATTTTACATAATTGATGAATTCATATCCCAGGGCCTCCATTTACAGAACAACACTAGATTCTACTTGTAGATTCAAAATGATACTGAATAGCTAGTGTTCTCATAATCAACAGAACATATGAAAGCTTAAATCTTAAGGTAGTCTTTAAAGGGTGAGACAGGAAAAGTATTTTATTGCTTTTTAGGGCTGGAAAGGACAAAGCAACAACTATTTACAACCTTTGTTCATATGGGATTTTAGAATCTTTGGCAAGAGTTGAAGATTAGTCACAAAATACCTGAAGGATTTTTGAGGAAAAGTATAACATGGAGTTTAACTACCCTCCTTTTAGTGTTACAAATTTAGAATAAAATGAAAACTGCCATGAATTACCTACTGCAAATTTTATGAATTTATTTCCTGAAACTCCAGCAGCATAATCCTTTGATTAGCACTTGGAGAAGTGAGATGTTTTAACTACTTCTACAGCCTTTTGCCAATGACTTACTATGAAACATTAGGATATCATTTAAACTTCAGTTCTGACTGAGATGGATAGAGTTGGGATCTCACTTTTGTAAAAGCTAGGAAGTTACAATGGCAATCATAATGAGCCTGAACAGCTACATAAAACTAGTGCTTTCATCACTACAGTTAACACTAATTTAATCAGAAATTAGCTATCTAAAAGCTAGGCCTCTGCTCTCACTTAGGATGATACAAGTCACTTTCTGAAGCTATTTATCTTCGCTGGTTATTGAGAAAACCTCCGAATACTTCAGATAACATGTCAGACTTAGTGGATAAAGTTTGATTACTCTATATAAGGTATTAAGGTTCAGACTGTGACTGCATTTTAGCAGTACTTTTCTGCAGTACATTTGCAAAATGAGTCATACCTGGCATGTGCAATTGCATATGGCATGTAAGCTTGCTAAATATGTCTGGTATAGTATCCAGTAATTAATGGGTTAATGCTCAATGCAACATTTCAATATCAAACTAAAGCATACTAGAATATGTGCAATTGTAACCTTGACAGAAGCAAAATAGCATCATGGCCTGCAACACTGCCAAAGCAAACGTTATGTAAAGGTCAGCTGGAAAGAAAGTCAAGATTCAGTTAATTAGAACCACACTGTCAGTGCTAGCATCCCAGGGAATGAAGGTTATTCCTTACTGAAAGAGAGGTAAGCTTTGGTTCTTTGGCAGAAAAATGGCAAAAAAACACCAATATTATTTTTCTCTTGCCCTTTTTATCATCTCTGCAGTGACATTTTCAAATTATCATTGTGTTTGAACAGGATGTGAAGTCCCGAATGAGTCACCTATAGAAGTAGGTGGCAAACGTAACCCACAACTAGAGAGGTGTTCTATCTTAATATCAATATCCATTTTGGCTTGGCACAAAAAAAGCTAGAAAACAAAACAAAACCAAAAAAACCCAACACCTAAGATGGTGAGACACTGCTACAAAACCAATATAATCTATATTTCCCGTAACATCACAAAAATCTACCAGACAAGCTGCCATCTCTTCCCTTGGAACTTATTTTCTAATTCTCATAATTTTGCAGACAGAAAAGTGCAATGGTTGCTAGTAAGTCAGTGGAATTCACAAAGTGCTCTGCAAAATTCTTACAAGAGAGAACATTTTCATAAACCCTCCAAAGTCATGTGCACACTGCACTGCATGACCAAGATAACTTAATACATTTAGTGGACAGTTCTGTCCTCTTTGAACAAAGTAACTGATTGGAGACACATAGCATTTCATCTTCTTTCTTCATACAGTTCACCCACTGCGACGTGATGGCAATGAAAGAGGGATGGCATTGGAATATCAAGCGGGAAATTCAGGTTCAATTCTTGTGTTGTACATTTACTGCATGAGTATCTCCCATGTCTATTCAGTAATTTCAACTATGGGTATACAAATTTCTTCTATTTTTTTTTATGTGTGTGTGGTCTGAGGGCCACAACATTAATCAAGTTTACATATATATTTGTCATTTTGTCTTCCCATCCATATTTTTAAGAAAAGAAAACACGTTCAGTAATAAAATGAATATTCTGTGGCTCTTTATAAGAAACAGCCATTTGACATTAGCCCTAAAGCCTTATCTAACAAAAAGTTATTACACAGAAGAAAATGCTATAAAAGTAACATATTTAAACTCTCAGACAAATCTCTCCTGAGAAATATGTCATTTGCAAATATAAGTAACCTCCACATTTTTAATTAATTATAAATTGAATTAGATAGTCATGTACAATAGTTTCTACTCGCCTGTTCACCCCGCATCCCACCCCTATTTTTAAACAATCAAGCTTTTCAAAAGGGAGTTACAGTACAATTACTCCTCATAATACAAACCAGGTTCATCAGCATCCAATAGGGACCTGTCCAGTATCCACTTAGGAACTGGGCAAATATGATACATGTATGAATAATCCTGGACAAGGTAGTTTAGTATTACACCATCCAAATAAAGAGCTATTGTACTCACCTTGGGTACCTGGCTACTACATGGTTAGTTACACAGTAGCAGACCATAAACAGTTATATAGTGTGTCTAACATATTACTATGCTTAGTCAACAGCAAGCATGGGTGCATATGTTGCACTACATACACACCGTATGCTCTAAATAAAATAAGATAGCATTTTAAAAGAAGAAATACATTATGCAGAATATTGAGAATTTCCCCAATTTATATTAATCATCAACTAGTAGTTTGGAAACAAAATATCTTATGAGAATTTTGCTACATTATGTTAGCAGCAGCAAGGAGGCATATGAAAGAGAAGAAAATGTTTTTGTACAGATGTTACCCACTCTTACTAGCTCACCTTTTTCTGATTAGCTGGTGACAAGCTTCTATAGAGCTTCTTGCCTTGCTTGCCAGCATTCCAAATGGTGAATGATGCCCAGGAGCTCAGGACTCTGTCTTCAAGAAACCTGACTCGGTGATTCCAGATGGTTCCCCTGAAGAGTTAGAAAAAGGGTGGATTTTGACCCCTAGAACTTCTAGCATTATTATATACCTATATGCATATGTACATACTCACATACACATAAACCTGACCAAACTGATTCACACATGATACAAAAAGTCACACCAAAATATTATATTAGAAATTTCCAAGAGAAATGTAAACTGTTGCTAGAAAAAAAGAAATTCTGTGGAAGTTCTCAGGTAAAAATCATTAGGATAGATTTGAAGCTGTAGATAAACCACTATTATTTTCAAGAACCCTAACAGAAGATCACAAGAAGATGAAAAACTGTGGCTACGGTAATCAAATCCCATACCAACAACGCCAACTGCCCACCAATACGCAGTTTGCCCATACCCATACTCACCGTATGAACTGCTCTATAACCCTGCAGTGCATACAGGCAAACGATCTCCTAAATCCAAGATGACCTCGTCATGTTCCATCTGTCCATGCATTCATTCTCCTTTGTCAACGTGAAGTTGAAATCCCACAAATTCAGTACTCCAATCGACCCAAATATACAGCCCAATGCTACAATGAAAGTCCATTTACATTGTGGTATTTGGCTCAAGTCTTCAACAAGTCAGTTTTCAAAGCTCTGAATCAGCAGACACCCATAGAGCAACAAATAATCATTGAACTGCAAAGTCACATGCAACACTGAAACGACCGGCTGTTACACACACAATTCACACTTGTGAATGTGCACATACCCACTTCAGACCAAATAAGAGCGATTTAATTTTAAAGGTTCCAGGTATTACTCAGCAGTGATACAAATGTGACTGTGCCTTTATTTGAGGACGACTTTTATAAGAAATAGCATTTCTAGAAACAAAGAGCAGTGGAAATTATTTTTCTTTTTTTTTTGAAGAAGTGGTGTTCCTCATAAAACTTCTTAAAATATGCTTTAGAAAAAAAGCAAGCTGGCAGATGTCTGTGTCCAATTACACCTTTATGTCTTCATGTTTGTAATAAGTTCCACAATATAATTTAAGCCAAGCAGTTGAGGTAAACAACTGTGAGACTAATGCCAAATGATGAACTGCATGGCTTTGGAACCAGTAACAAGGGAACACCTAACATCTTTAAATACTTAAGACCTGTTGAGATCTTCAACAAGTTCAAGGTAGGTTCTCGGAAAGAGAACACAACTTCACAGAAAGCATTTGTTCATGGACCATTCCTCCCAGCTGTCAAATTCACTTTGACGACCACAACTTTTTTATTGTGTGTGTGCGTCCGCACATTTCCTATCACTTTCAATCAGGTATGCTTTTAAAACAGCAATTCCCACCCTATAATGTAATATTTAAGACTACATCATTTACAATGGTTTAAAGAAAACTGCTGTTAAGAACATCTGTTTTATGTCCAGGGTTCATTTAATATTCATTAACTAGGAACTTATCTCATACTTAATAAACAGTTTTCTAGATACAGTAAATTGACTTCCTCAATTTATGGCTTGGTGGACGAATCTTCCTAATCTATATCTCTTGAACAAGGCACCTTGACTTGAAAATTTCTTTCATAGGAAGTTCTGATAGACACCTAATTGTCTCTCCTTTCTGAAAGCATTTCTTCAAATAAGTTTTTCCATTTGCTTTATCATGACAGAACACAATACACTTTATAACAATTGTTACAACTTGTTCTACAATTTGTAATACCTCTTCTGATCCAAGAAATTAGAAGCTGAAATTAGTTAAAGTATTAACGGAAAAAAACCAGTAATTTGCCTGTGAGATCCTAAATCTGCCTATGGTTTTCTTTGTCTTGGGAAGCTCGTATTTTTTCCTACTAATATACCTTCTTCACAGTTCAACCTTGAGCTCCATAGTCTTCTGACTATATCAAGTTGATATGGAATTTAAACATCAAAATACTCAAAGAATATGTTATTTCTTCTGCTTCAAATAAGGCTTCTGATTCATGAGTCAGCAGAGGTTCTCATTGGGCAACTACAGCAAGTTATTTCTGGTTTGCAAGTGCAGCTTGCCACTTTATAGAAAAATCAAAATCCGTTCAAGCTTCCTTGATGTTAAGGATCTAAACTGTCCAGGTGGGTAGAGAGTCAGGAACAGGAGCTGCTACAGCAGCTGATTCATTCATCAGACTGCTCTGTCTCCTAGTTGCCGTTCTGATTATCCATAATCCTGTATGCATTACACCAATTTTCTCTTACAAAACTGTAAATACATGAGTATGATCACTAGACATGTCTGACATTACAGTTACATCTGATTTCTATGAAACATTTTCAAATTTTTCCTTTTTGTAACGGATTATCAAATATGACAAAGCCAAATTTTTTGTTCCAAATTATTCTTATGAAGTATTACATTTGAGGTTATTGAGGTTAATAGGTTACCTAATTTATTCCCAAAAGTTTGCTAGCAAATTTTTCTAATATTCTACTGATAGGAATTTTGTGTTGTTCCTTCACATCCCTGAGTGATGGTTTGAAAAACAAGAAACCCTCATAGCACTAAGACATATGGATTCTTGCAGGGATTATTAGTTAGCTCCAAAGAGCCCACTTCACTTCAGCGTGCAATTTTTGAGCACAGCCAAATCCTGCTTAGCACTTCATCATTGATTGTGGTGTGATAACTTGGAAAGAACTTGACACACCAATAAATGTACCCAAGAAGAAGAGTTAACTCCATATAAAATTTCCGCACTGTTTTGAAGACTACAGCACTTCAACTAATGGAGGAAAAAAAAAAAATCTTGGATTTGACTGCAAATCTTTTTTCCTGCTGCAAAGCTTTAGCTGCTGCTGGCATCCTTTGACACTTGCCTTTTTCCATGTTCATTAGAGTATACTATATTCCCAGAAGAAAAGTTAAAGGAAAGAAATATGAAGGTCAAGTATTTTTCCAGGATCACTTTACTGGAAATTTTAGAGCTTCTGCTAGCTTCTAAAAAGGAAGATTATTGCTTTACATGTAAATGGAAAAGTTTTAAAACTGATTTTACTTTGAAATGTGACTTCAAAAGGATAACACTGTATTACATTCCAGAGGTACTTCAGAATCTGTTCTGTTGACTTGAGTGACACAGGCAAGTTTCTTTTCCGCTTGAGTTTTCAAAGTTAAGAAAGCTAAGGAAAAAACAGGCAACCTTACAAGGCATAAAAAGAATTATCAACTAACTTCTAGTTGTAGGGCAAACACTGGAATCTACGTCCAGGCACACAGAAAATGTTTCTATTAGTCATGGAAATATCCCGGTACATTTAGTATTGGTTGCTTCCAGACAGTATGCATTTGCTGCCTAGGTGACGGGTGCCTATATTCCACAGAAGTCCCTATAGAGGTAAAATTCAAGCAGACCAAATCTCATTGTTGGTAATCACCCACAAAGATTTGAGACGGAAGCAGATTTACTGACCCAATCTTATCTATGAATGCTATATTGAGAAATGCAAGTGCAGAAAGTATTTAAGGGAATTGCACTCAGAAATAAAAGTATATGAAACTCATTAAACTCCAAATTAATTGGATCATTGTTCAAATACAAGAATATTGTCAGACAGGTTCATTAAAACACCAATATATGGCTTTCTTAAGTACCTATTTTGGGTTGTGAAAATGAAGCCAATATACTCGGGCACTTGTGATTTTTTGCTTGCATCACTATGAGGCACTCTTATGAAAATGCTCACAGAAAAGTATTTAAAAATCACATCCCCATATTGTATGTGCCCTTTTTAATGAAAATTTTCAGTTATATCGAACACTCTGCAGTCTTGAGTTAACCTTGAAATACTTCTAACAGTGCAAGCTGAGATCATCAGAAAAATACAGAATTGAGGGGAGAATTTGTGACTGAGCTTTAGACTGAGCTTAACCTTTGTGAAAACATGCTCTGCACGAACAATATATCTCACATGTTGAAGCAAAAGGTAGCTTACAGAGTGTCAAAAGAGAGAGTTTCAGTTATCCCCTTCAGGTTTCCGGTTCACCTAATTTGCCACATTTTTTGATGTTTCCAGAATAGATAACTGGGATTCCTGCCTTGAGGGATAAGGGAACGCCATTTTCCCATCCTTTAGGAGCCAGTGCAGGTGCAACAGACAGGAACTGTAGCAACGTGCAAAGGATGATTAAAGAAAATGCCTGAAACGATGTAGAAGTTGTACAAACCACTACTCAGAGATGATTCTCACAGCTATTTTCAGATTTTGCATTATTACATATTCATAGCCACCAGCAAAAACTAGGAGGTATTATTAATCTGCATCGTCCCAAATCAAGGCTGCTTTTCCTACCCATGTCAGAAAGGATTAAAGTAAGCAGTTTCCCAGTAGCCTTTAGTATCATTTCCTAGCCTGTATTCAGTTAACAAGATTTTCCTCACCCAGAAGGTGGGATACAAATTCTTCTGATTGTAGAAGGTAGTTCCCACATCCTAATGCTCCTCCTTGACCCAAATTCTCAAAGTACATTGTTTTCCCCATTTCTTTCATTTTCTTGTCACTTCTTTACTTTACAAAAGAAATGTAAGTAGTACACATTTTTCTACTTGGAAAATCATTCTAGAGGCTTACTTAATTTTCCTAAGATCTCACTTGCCGTGGCCCCTCAATACTCATCAGTTATGTAGTCTGGAAGGAAGAAGAGGAGCCAAAATTCTGCAGGAGTGAAATGAGGGTATTCATGCAGCGGGTGAGAATGACTACGAAGGGTGTTCCTCAGTCCCAAGTAGTTATTACCATACCATCCACCCAAGTAATATAACAATGGAGCTCTGTTAAAATGTGTGGTGACCTACTGACTGAATACAGGAGTCAAGAAACATCTGCTCTACTCCTATTTTGAAATGAAAGATAATGTGACAATAAAAGCTATATGATTTAATGTGAGCTCAGTTAAACCTCGCCATACTATTTGACTGTCTTTCCCCTCCTTCCCCCAGTGAGGCTACATAAGTGAATCAACAGAGCAGACAGATGTATAAGTACTTGAGAAATGCACAAATACAAGCCCAATATCCTAAACAGTACTGGAATTTTAGACATTGATTACCATCCACAGTAATACTATAAATCTATAAATCTGACCTTTTCTATATACGTTGGTGCCGCCTGCTACTCAGGTAACACCAGACAGGAAGAGGAGCTATTCAAGTGAACGGCCTCTTCCAGTGGTTTTTCATTCATGGCAGGATAATAGAGTTTTATATTAAAACTCACCTGATAGATAATCCAGAGACAGAAGAACAGAGAACTTTTTAATCACAGTGAGAGCTGAAAGAACAGATTCTTTATAGCTATTTTTGCATGCAGAACTCAAGGTCCTTACAATCCACACGAAACTCAGAAATGAATCCCATTTGAACCTTGACCATACTGGTGAATAAACTGATTTTTTTTGTCGTTGTTGTTCTGTTGAACTTCATGTGAACTTATTAATTGCTGGACTATATTGTCCCACTGAGTTATTACATTTACACTGTTAATAGGTTCTATTAATGTCTGAGTTCATCTTCAGGTCGTGGGTCATTAACAGAGGCATGGTTTGCATTGTGGCCTATTTTTCATGAAAGGCTTATTAAGAAAGACAGAGACTATCAATGTTAATGCCAATTACTTTTCAAGAATCTAATGAGGTCATTAGTTTCCATGTTTAATTGAAGTGCCAAATGCAAGCACAGAAGATAAAAAAGCAGTTGACCTCATCTTTATTTCAGAGGAATATGTTACGCTATTCCTCCCTCCTGCCTATTTTTGGATGCATATGTTTTTGCAGGAAATTTCCTGCGCTCATCAGTGATACGAGACCCATGCCTCAGAGTACCTCTAAAACAACCAAATGTGTGTTTCAGACTAAGTGCCTGTTCTCCTTTGCTTAAATGACACTGGAAGCTTCTAGTGCCTGAAACCAGATGGTTTCAATAGATTACGTAATTTTGGTTATTTCTGCAGAACAAGCTCTTACAATATTATACTCATTCTGAATACAAGGCATATGAAGTTACTGTAAGCCTTGCATTTTCTGCATAAAAGGGAATCGCCTGAATCTCAGAGGGAAGGTACCTTACTTTCTGCGTATATTAAATTTCTCTTGACCAAAAGCTTGTAAATTGCTACAAAGATTAGCTACCTGCCCCAACTGCCTGTCTTCATGAGCAACACTACCTAAATACAAGTACAATGTTTTATTGCTCATCTTCCTCCAAGCTGACTTTTATCTTGCAATGAGGTACATTGTTTTATATACAGTTCCTTTTTATCCCTTTTGGCAAGATAAAAATCTATGAATTTTACAATGTTTTTATTATACACCAAACTTTCTTACTACAGTACTTCTCACTATAAAGCCAGCTCTGATATTGTACCAAATCAGTGTAATGTAGCCATGTAGCACAAAGTACACACAGCCCTAGGATACAAGCTGTAATGTGAGATAAAATGATTTAGATCTAAGAGATACAATACGTGGGATTTTGTGTTGTAAATTCCTAGCTGAAGAAAAGTTTCTCAAAACTTGTATTGCTCATTCACATTTAGCAGGTATCCATCATAGACTTTAGATTAAATTACAATGAGAACGTTTATATTTCTGTATGCACCTAATGAAATCTAAATATAGACTGTACTTCATTCAGATTCTGTCATACACCCAAAACATTTAATAACGCAGCCTGATGCCTCCGGGGTAAGGGAGAATGCAAATAAGATTTTGTTTCCTGCTTCACAGATACTTTCACCTCTAGATATTTGTTCCAGAAGGATACTAATCATAGGAAATGACCTAAAAATCATTAGTGTTTACAGTTATACATACTAAATAAAAAGAACTAAATGTCGCTTGCCAAGTAGTTTTATATATATTTTAGGAAGTCTGAAAACGCAAAATCAGGCATTTTTTTCCCCTGAGCAGTAATGAAAGACACCCGTATAAACTCAAATCAGCCCATAATAGGCTACAAGCGACTGTTGTCTTTGCTGAAAAGATTGAATTACGCATCTTTGTATAAACAAGTCCTATTAACAAGCTCCAAACTATTTTTTAAGACTGAAACTAGGCATAAACTGTTAAAAAAAAAACAAAAAACAAAAAACAAAAAAAAAAATCAACTTTCCTACAAGCATTGTTTCGATCTCAGACAAGATATTAATCTGGTTGGTGAGTTACTACGTCCAAATCCAGGTCTAGGCTAACTCTGAAAATTCAAAGACAAAATAGGCCAATGGCAAAAGGCAAAATGCCATAGAAAACTTCTCAAATAAAACACACCATTTAAAAAAAAAAAAGAAAAAGAAAAAATAGACTTCTAGAAAAGGTAGAACACACATTAAATAAGGTGGGGTGACCAAAAGGCAAATTAGGAAAGACCCAATTTAAATTACTAACTTAAAGCTTTGCGATGAGTCCATGAACCTCTTTTTGCTCAATGCACACCTCAGTTTTTAGAAACAAATGCTGGTCAACCCTTCTCAACTTAGGTAACAAACAGGGGAACAAGCCAATAAGAAGAGAAATTACAGAACTTCATATCTGAAAGTTCACACAAAATATTATTAACAGTAGTACCAGCAAAAGCCAACAGGAAGAATGGCTAGCCTGACTTCTTAGAACGAGACAAGAAAGGCGCCAATTTGGACATGCAAACTGCACATCTGAAACAGCTTACAGTATTTCCACATTCTCACAGTATGTTGTAATTCAGGGTGCTTGTGCCACACAACCTTGTAGATCTGAATAAGCAACAGCTTGCAGTAAATTCAAAACAAACTCATTTCCAAGAATAAGATGTTTTCCCACAGATAGAAGCAATAGGCTTCCAAGAGTTCTAGCATCCCATAATGCGTGACTGAAAAATTTGTAACTAACTGCCAAAATGATCACACACTAAAAGAGAGTAAAACCTCTTACATTTAAACACCAATAAAAAGCAAAATAATTTACCTTGTATTTGTTTGCAAAATCCAAAGAATATCTTCTATTTGCTTGGAATGACTGTTTCAGAATTAAAAGTTAAATGATTTTATATACATATGCATACATATATGTATGCATTTATAAAGATCTATAGTGACATTAACCATGAGCATGGTATTTATGCTAGCATACTATAGTATTTACAGTAATACAGTAATATAGTGATATACAACTAAAATGCACATAAAAATGTTTAGTTTTACTAGTCAGTTCTACAAAGCCATACAAATAGGACTGACTGAAAAGTGTATTTATATCATTAATCGGTAAGAAAATGTTTTACTTAATTACCACTGTGATTCTGGTGTGGGACTCCTAAAGGACAGTAAAACTCGCATAATTTTTCATTCATGACAATGCATAAGAGAAAGAAACGACTTTGGCTCAGCTTGCAGGACTTCTGATCAGGAAGAATGCCTTTGATGGGTAAAATGAGCATGTAGAGGAATCGGCAATCGACAACTTAACGTTTTCTTTAAGGGTAGACCAGCACTGGGAAAGCAGTAGGCAACAGCTTACAAGGAAGCACCTGAGATAATTACTCCTAAACATCCTCAGGTATTTTTCAAACCTCATTATGTGATTTAGATGGTTTAAACCTTTTAAAATAGGAAAATAATATATGTAAATACAGCACATTATCATATGAAAGGTTTAGGTTTTAGTGTTTTTTTTCAAAAGAAGGTTTTTGTTGGTATTATAAGTTTCTGTTTACTTTTTTTAAATTGAGACAGTTCATTTTGAAAATAAGCTTTAAGATTAAAAAAGTATTTTTTACATTATGGTTCACATGGCAAAAAATATGAGAATCAAACCCTCACATATTACAAATCCCAATAAAATTTCACCACTAGGATATATTTCAAACACATCCTTGCAATCGCGTTCAAAGTATTGAAGAAGTTACTGCTTCACTGCTTGTTTTTGCCATGTTCAGCAGATGAGATACATAATCATACAAAGTAGTCTTAATCCGCTTTGAGGGTAAGAAACTCAGATGCTTTAGATAACCAGAGAGGTTATTCAGGCAGATTACAAGATCTCACATGATCAGTTACAGAGACTCAGCCTCAGGAATGGTAACTGGAAGTTGAGAAAACAGTACTGCTGTAATGCGGTCCCCAAAAAGCTTCATTGCTCTTACAATACCTATTGTGAAATTATTTCAAAAACAGCTGCAAAGACGAAACAATTTCTTAGAATATTTGTCAAATGTTAAAGGGCCCCCACCCCATCCCTGCCTCACTAAATCATTAACACAGGTACACCAACAGTATATGGGCAACAGTATCCAAACCAAAGATTTCAATTCACAAGTTCAATTCCAGCATTACAGTATGTTACTCAAAAGCAAATTACAGCAAGAACAAACAGAAAACTAACCTTCCACCATAAAAAGAGGATACTACCAATATATTATGTTATGCTTGCTTTTTAGCCTTTTTTTTTTTTAAAAAAAACAAACCAACAAACAATTAAACACAATTAGGTAACTATTTTGCTGTGTGATGTCTTGAAGAGATTAAGCATCTTTGCTGCCCAACATCCACGATGAAGCTAATTTTTAAGTTCTAGCAAAAAAATGCAACTTACTCTAGGACGGAATGAGTTGCAGCCTGTGGATGGTAACGGTACAGCAGGAGGCAATGGTTTACTCGGAAGACTTCACCGCCCTTTTGGATATGTTTATAAAAAAACAACAAATCTTCTGGAACACCCTGGAAAAGAAGCAGTTATTTCAAACCAGGAAGTGACCAGTACTCATAGTTACATCTGAAGATACATTTTGTTTTTCTGCCAAATGAATAAGGTTTAACATCATTTTATTCATATTATTTCTGTATGTCTCAATGAAGTTATCTAATTGGTCATTAAACGTATCTGTAGAAAAGATAAAGCTATTAAAAAAGCAAGCAGTGCTATTTAAAAATGAAGTACAGCTGACCACAAGGACAGAGGTGGAAAAATAAACATCATCTCATTTTGACAGGGATGTAAAGCTTGGTATAGGTTAGTCCCAAAAGAGAGAAACCCAGCTGCTGAACAGTTCACGAAGCCTGAAGTGCCATGTAACCAAATAGTTTACTGAAAGGATCAGTGACTTCAGAAGAGTGTTTTTTCGTTTTACTAGAATTATTGTTCTTTCTTTGGTTGCCATACAAATACGTACTGGTGTCTACTTAGGAAAGGTGAATCATGCCCCATAATGAGAGAACTTAATAAAAACCTTAATAAAAGCAACGTCAGTACGAGGCAACGTCTGAAAACAAACTTTTTCTTTTCTTGCAACTTATCTCCATGGTATATTCTTCCTAATGGGATTGCAAGCAATACTGCTGAAACACTGGAAGAAAAAAATCTCTAGAATTGTGGATCTATCAGGCTCTGGGAAATATTAGAGATTTCATGATCATATGCAACATTTCCCACCTTAAAATCAGAAAATCTTCATACCAGAGATACAGTGTCAGAAGGGCAATCTTATGGCACATAGTATTCAATTACATGTCATAGCATACGAAAGCTTAAATCCACCTTTAAAGATACAGTCCTATAGGTAAAAAAGTAGCATCTATTTACATTTTGCAATGATGCAACTTCTTGAAATATGGCTAGAACATTTAATTTTTCTATGTTTAAATACAGATTTTTCTTTCCTCCAACCCTATGTTTAAAAGGTCGCATGATTTTATCAGGCTAAAAATCTGATACATAAAACCAGGTGGGCCAAGCAAAATATTTAAGTGTAGCATCAATAAAAAGCTGAACGATAACATGACAAAGTTGAGAAGGAAAAGTAAAAGAAGGGAAAGATATTGAAATACATTTATTTCTGTAGGCAGTATCACATATATGAATAACAGGGGCATAAACCTCAACCTCAATTTTAGGTATTCTCTTTCAATACAGAAAAAAAATGCAAGCACAAGTTAAAAAAAAAAAAAACAAAACAAACTGAATTTTTTCACCATTACCACAGCTTCTGAGTTTATTCCATAATTAAGAAAAGGAGATTCTCTAATTAAAGTGCTGGACACAAAATCCCTCTGTGGTTTCTTCTAGCCTTCTAGTTACAAGAGCAATACAGTTCAGTGACTGTTTCTCATACCCACCAGACTGAGCAGCCGAGGGGGTGTGGGGAGGGGAAGCGAAATGAGACAAAAAAAGCTTTGAACCCTGGAAAACAAATCCAAAACACTCAATTGAACATATGTATCTTGGGAGAAATCAACCAAATCAAGCTCTGTTCTTTGCAGCTCCAGACTTCACTATATGACAGATTGACATTTAAGACACTGAATTGGGCCACACTCCCAGGTTCTGAATAAAACGGATTCTGATCTGACTGCTTGCTAAGGGCAGCTTACCTGTAGCTATTGTTTGCCTTTGTAGATATTTGTCTGACTTCTAGTTTAAGAGCTGCGATGCAGAAGAAAACTTTTAGAAAACTTCATACAATTTATGCTTTATATGAACCTACTTTGAAAGCCACAAAAGAAATCCAGGGGAAGTTGGAGCAGCAGACAGCAACCACAGTCATCAAGAATATAAGAAAAACACAAACTCAAATTCTTTCCACTTATCTTGTAGCCCTTTCTATCTTTTTCTTATTCTGGACTTTAATGGAAATACTGAGAGTCAGCAGCAAAGTTTAAAGCTTTTTCTCTTTTCCAGTCACACACTAGACTCTGTCAGGCAGGGCACAAATTTTGTAGCACATATCAGCTTACTGCAGTAGTTATATTTTGATTCAGATATATGATTACATCACATACGTATCTGCAATTCATCTTCTTTTGGATAAGCATTTACATTATTCAAGATAACTGTTAATATGTATATTAAAAAAGAGAGTTACTGCAAAAGTAAAAGGATCTTTCAAAATGCTGTTTGGTTCTGAGTGCTCTTTTGCTTTACTTCAGCTGGCAGAAATACTTTGAAATAAAGTACACTCACCCCTAGGAATGAGCAGGTGCCTTGTATTGCTCAGCAGTGGCCTCTCACATTACAAAGGAGCAGCACTGCCATGCATTTTTCAGGGAAGGAAAGATGTTCACTGTGTTATAGGTCCTGCAGGGATGGGACTCCTATAGCTCTTGAGCGTGTAAGTTTGTTCAAATACAAGAGTTTCTTCCCAATTGAGACATATTATTGGATCCAGGTGGCATTTTAAACACCAGGAATCTTTGTCAAACCACAGAGCTTTCAAAGAAAAAGCTGTTTAACCACTAAAGGGATATTTTAATATATTTTTTTAAAATTAATATCCATAGCTAAAAGTAACAATTAACAATCCAGCATTTCAGCAATAGGCTACCACATAGTTTTCAGCATTAATAAACACAATTAAATTGCACAGTTTACTTGTTTACTGGACTATATACAGAATTTTCCACATTATAGGCAAAAACGCAACCCTATATGCTCTGCTGCACTAAGGGATAAACTCATTGGCCTGCCTCACTCAAGGTTGTGCTCATCAGCTGCTGATTACAACTCCTAGTGAAAAACACAGCCTGCACCTGCTCTGTTCTAGCCAGCATGCACTAGCCATGTGCAAAATCATCGTTCACTTTAACATATTACTACTGAACAGGTGAAGGATTTGTGTTTACCCAGTATTTTGGGCAGGTATCACTTGCTGTGCTGATGGTTGGCTGCACAGATAAGGGGATTGATTTTACATACACAATGGGATATCAAGCAGAACCTAACTTTAATTAAAGTAATTCCTTGTTCAGGGACCAAACTAAATATTCCACGATTCTTCTCTTGTCACCTTCTCATTGCTCACTGTTTCTCACTCCTACCAGATCACTGTGCATGAAACAGTACTCCAGCTACGCTGTCCTCAAATATATATTTGGCAAGGAGGTGCAAGCCACCAGCCACTACAGCAAGCAATTCTGGCAACAATTTTTGCAGCTCCACCATCAGTAATGGTGAGAAGCATCAGTAGGGATGAAGATACAGACCAGCAATTTTTGGAGGACTTTTAATGAAAGAGTGGCCCTCTGTGCAATGCTGTAACTAGTAACACCTGGTGAGAGATCATGTTGTAGCCCTGGGACAACCAACAGTAACTACTGCAGAACTTCAGGCTGACAGAAGTCTTTTTTTTTTGGTCACTTGGACAGAACTTACCATTAGGCTGTACAGGCATAAACACAATATAAAAGCTGCCTTTTACTGCTAAACCTAATACAGGAGATCGATTCTGCCACAGAATCAATCTGTCCCAACTTCCTCATCCATCTCTTTTCCCTCCATTCAGCCTTTGACACGTAAGCTTCCCCCGTCCTCTTCCAGCTGACAGGCACTCTGGTAAAGGTGGCAGATCCCTGTGAGCAAAACCAGTGGAGATTCAGCCTACGCAGAGCAGTCTAACTAGTGAAAATGGGAAATCTAACACCGAATGTTTTATATTTCAAGAATACATGCATTTATAACAAAAAGTGATGACAAACAAGACAAGGGAAGTAAATCTATCCACGCATGAAAAAAACCTTCAGGTTTGGGAAAGCTTAGCCCTTCCTCTTGATCGAAGGCATCACAGAAAATTGGACCATAACTTGCTACACTTTTTGGAAACCAGACAGCAACATCAGGGTAACTGTTGGACACAATAAGCCAAATTGCTTTAATTCCTCAGAGGAGCCTAAAGTTGGTGAATGGAAAGAATGAACCAAAAAAGGCAGTAACTTTTGATTCCATACTAACTGTTTCTTACAGGACTTTGGAAAGAGTTTGTTTCATTGCTATTTTTTAAACTATCTCATCTCATACTGCACTTTTTAGAACATTCATTAAAAGAGAAAAGCATTTCAGTATTAATATTACGCTAGAGTTGCATAAAAAGTGGATCAAATGGTGTTATATCACAACACCTAAGATTAAAGAGGAAAAAAAATTCTAAACTCAGAGTCATTTAGCAACAAAGCAGAGGTGTTGAGTAAAAAAATCAAAGTACTTTTTTTTTTTTTTTAAATACGTATGCCAACAGCTGCCCAACAGCATTTCCTCAAAGTCTTGAGCTAAATCTTCAACTTACAGAAATAACGCATACAGAGGGGTTGGTTGCATGGAAGTGAGCACAAAAGACACCCTATTTTAAAGGAAGTACTCCTGCCTCAGAAACAAATGCTGTTCTGCCAGGCATTAAACTCACCAAAAAATGCTGTTCAAAGTGTGCTGCTAACGGGGAACAGCTACTGAGCTGCTGGAAGCTAAAATTAAATAAGAAATTGCAGCTCTTCTCCAATTTAAATGTAAAGGTGAAAAAAATTAGGAACTAAAGTTATTTATCAAGAATTATCCATCCTTCAGTTTTTCCCTAAAGACAAGTTTTGTATTAAATGTCAGTTGTATTTTTCTTTTGTAATGAACAACTTCTCATTGAAATTACTTATTTCAAGGAGAAATTATCATTAATTGAAAATACTCTTAAGTTTAACTTCCTTTAGGATAGTCACCAGAGGTATGCAGGCAGACTAACCACAAGCTAACTCCGTACTAAATAGCTATTAATAGCTTCTCTTCAGGATTATCCAAGATATTCTTAAGTCTCTCTTTCTGCAGATTTGTCACTTCATTTTTTGGCTCCCATCCAAATCATGTCTTTACATCATTTTGCCTTGATGATAAGACCTGAAGCCTGTAACATTTACTTCGTTGTATGGGAAATAACATGTTAGAGGAAACTCCAAATTATTGCTTTCATCCAAATGTATCGGCACAGAGAAATTCAGTTAAATGAAGATGATGGAGAAGTCAGATGGAAGGGAGGTGGTAAATTCTAAATGATATTTATTAACAGACTAGCAAAAAATGTCATTAGACATGGGGTATGGGGTAAATTTTCAACTAGCTTATAAAGAGTAATTAATCATTGGCTCCACCACTTTTTCTCTCCTTTTTAGATCAAATACTGATCTCTGTTCAGCCTTAACTACACCGAGCCAAAAACATTAGTGCCTGTGTTTTATCCAGATTTTTTCCCAGAGCACCTTGATAGGTTATTTGGCAGACTGACGATATTTTAGTTCATGTTCCAAAAAACCAAACTCCTAGTTAGCCTTCTACCTTTCAGGCATTATTGTAACTACTTGCTTTTCTGGAGGGAATGACATTTGTGTGCTCTGGCAGAGAAAAATGGAAAAATGAATTAGTTAGCACCTAATAGCCTACAAAGTTATCTTAGAGCTTTGCAGCATGTGCCACAGTCTCCTATGCACCAAAGGATATTTTGACACCTCCTCAATTCGTGTTTTTTGTGACCTTTTATCACAAAAATGGATCAAAACTGAGCTCCAGACACTTTGTTCGGAGCCACAGTTTGTATTCAGAAAGGCCAGTGGCTTATAATACACTATTCCATCTGTGGCTCATTAAGAATAATTTCCCCCTGTTTACACTTTGAGATTAGTTTAGAACTTTAAGGCTGTCATTCCATTTTTAGTTTTCATACACTTAAAAAGGAAGGTTAAATACAGAAGTGACAGGAAATTTGGGAACAAGTTGTGGTAAAACTCTAGAGAAAGAAACAAGTGTGGCATACTACAGTTGTGATCTAAGAATAATACTGTTTTAATAAAGCCAAGACTCTGCAATTTGCCACATTCGCAAGGAGCGGAGTCTGCAGGTTAGCAATGTTCATTTATACAGTTCTTAATATACTCAAGATTTCTTAGAGCATTTATCTAAAACAACAAGCTAGTTGTTTTAGCTTAGTGGCATCACACACAAGTGACTAGAACAAAAGGACAATACGCTGAAAGAGACAAATAATGTGCCTTCCCAGTGATCTCCATTTGGACATTAATAGCAAACAAAATCTGTTGTCCACCTGAAGAATACATTTTGGTAGAAGTACACAAGGTCAGTCGGCTACAATTGCAAAATGTTGGGTTTGTATGCAAATTCAAGTGCACTGTCAAACATATGAAGCAATAACTTTGCTTAGCTAATTACAGATACGACAACTACCACTGCGCATGACTTTATAAGTTCCCTACTTTAACACGACATAGCTTCGAAATCTGCTTTTCATATTATACAAGACGATGTACATTTTTTCCTCTTGACCAGAAAGAAGTATTTATTTCTAAAAACATTTTGTAAATATTTTTTAAAAATCTGTTTCACATAAAACCTGGATGGACGGAGAGATACATGCATACATGCATACCTACCTGTAATTAAAAAAAAAAAGATTACATCATAACATATTTTTGTATTCTATCAGTCCACCCATACTATTAACATAAACATCAAATCACAATTTCTTCCATGGAAGAATTATCTTCCATTTGTTCTAAGCACTGAAAGATGAAGAACAGGTGTTTGGATTTAATTCCAAATGAGAAATGCAGCTTTTTGGCATGGAAACAGTTTAGCAAATGGAGAAGGCTGGAATGTTGAGATTTGTTGACCTGTTTCTGTGTTTACTTGCAGCGATATGACACTTACAGGTCGCACTGTAAAATACTAACCCAAAAATGGAGATGGAAGTGATCAAATTAAGATAGTCAGATCATGGGTCAAGTCAAAACATACACACATGGATAAGATCCTTAAGAGTACTCAGTACTAGTTTATAACAGCTCTATCGATACACAGAGAAAATCTTTCTTTGCCTCAAAGGAATTTTTTTCAAATGAAAATGAGTGAGTTAGATCAATGCTAAATACTTTACAGTGCTAAATGCTAAAAGATTTAGGACTTGATTTTGTGTCCTCTAAACCTACATAGGACAAAGGTTTGACTTTGTTGCTTATGTTCATTGATTTGTTCAGATCTGTCGTCACCCTTATTCGTAGGGTATTTTTTTGAAGGTCCTCTGTATCAGCCAGAGTTTGAGTTTTGACATGTTGGACACTTCACAATCGGGACAAACAAAAAGTTTAACTTATCAGTGATAATTTTTAAAACTAGAAGGACATATCATGCATTGTGGCTGAAAAATCATTAGGATTAAGACTGTCAGCGTATTACATCTGAATAACCAGCGGCATAGTCCCTACACAATTACATATATAAAGCAAAACAAAACAAAACAAAAAAACCAAAAAAAGAACAAAGAGAAAAAAAAAATCAAAACTAAAATTAAAAAGCATAGAACAATGGTCTGTTTAACTTAACCTCTTGAACTTTATCATTAGGCTTGATGTTCTATTGTTGTGATTATGTTTCAGCTTGCTTGCTTGCTTTTTTGAGCTTGCTAACAATGGTCAAGAAGTTAAATCAGACATTCTTCAGAGAATGAAAATACAATGATAAGGAATAATAATAAAAAAGAAATAAAGAGCATGGGTCAGCGAATGTAGATTGTATTGGGTGCCAGGCACCATTCCCAGCTCTTCCACTCACCCGCCATGTAATTAAGGGCAAATCTTTTCACCACTCTAAACAATTCTGTTCTCTGTCTGCCATCTCCTTAAATTATAATTTTGTTGGCAGCTCGAAGAATAATATTTGTATATCCTCATACATACATATACATGTTTGTGTATGTCTATATGTATATATACACACTGTATGGCACAGGAGGGCTCCATTTAGAGGCTATAAAAAGAATAAGAATCATAGTATGTTGTAATTTAAATAATAAAATAGGAAATAGTCTTAGCAGATTTTTTTAGAGTCCTATTAAATGAAGGCTTTCGAAAAAAAATTCACCCATTCTAGCCCTAAAATCTCACCGAAACCACTGGAAGCAAAACCCCTCAGGTCCAAAATCCACCGAATGGATCCAAATGTGTCTGAATTAGATCTATTTGCCAACATATTTCTACTCCTACCACAATAAATACTGCCAATAGACATCCCTGGATTTTATTCCATAAACATGCTGATGAGCCTAATGCAACCAAATTGAACTTGTACAGGAAATCTATAAAGAAAAAGAACACCTAACTGTCAGTGGAGGAACACTTCTCAGGTAACAGTCATTTTATTTGTAACCTCTCAGTCCTGATCCTTGAGGAAAAGCTACTTAATATGTTCCAAGGACAAGCCTGAGAACTAAGACTGACAAGTGGATATGAGACACGTGGATAAATGAGATTTAATGATAGTAGTTTTATGGCACATTGTGACCTCCTCTCCTCCCTTCTTTCTTCATCTTAGGGATAGAAATCTTTCCCCTTAGGTGAATGTATTACCATCTCTTTGCCATCCTGCACCTTTCTTCCTTCCAATCTCACCAAATGTACCTTACCTTTCAGAGAGGTTCACAATGAAACTATTAGCTGACTTTGGTTTAGCTTTCAGATCTGCTGCATCTATTTCAGGGACTGAAGAGGAGCTTGAATGTCTGAACCCTTCTTTAATTCTTCCTTCTTTAATTTTTATGCTGACATACCTAACTAATGTGTTAGACTTATCTACAACCCCCAAAACAGCTGTACTTGGTTAACAACTGTTTTTTAAAAAAAGCAGGTATATGGAATGACCCAGATTTTTTTAGACCTCATTTTTTATCTATACCCCTTTGCCTAGTGTTTCTTAATAACAGGTTTTGGGCTTTTCAAAGGCTGTTAGACAAAGAGATGGTTCCTGGACTACATATCAGCCGTAGCACTCACCTTTCCACCCTCATCAAATTTTCCCACGTGAAAAAACCATTCTCGAGAACAGAACCAGGTTGGCATGATCACAGTAGGTCCATGGGAGGTAAATACCTAGGAAAAAGGTGAAGAAAGCCAGTCTTAATAGAATGTCAAAACCAGCATCTGTTGGGGAACAAAGTAGACCTTACGCATTCACCTGAAATCCTGCAAATACTCATGCTATACATGCTATACTTAAACTCAGCAATTTTAAGCACTGAGAAATGTAAGTTCTTAAAATTTATCATGTGCCTAGTGTTTAAAATGCCGTGTATACCAGCACCATTGAGGTGTCACAGCCCAACAGATGAATCTGCTTCCTGCTTCATATTCCATACGAATTCCAATAATTCATAACCTTCTCTTCTATCATAAGCTGCAACACATGCAGAGTACTTCAAACTTTATTTCAAATTTAGAGAGGTATACTGGAAATGACGCTTCTATTAATAATGGCGATGTTGATATTGAAGTGAATGAATTGAGAAGAATCTTAAAAAGTTGAAGTTCTTCAACTTAACCCTACAATTGTTGTGCATTGATTTTCCATTTTATATTCCTTATACATGTATTAAGGAGGAACTTTCATTGATCGTTTATTTCTGCCAAAGACACTTAAATCTTAATCAAGCGTGGACAAGTAAGATGCAATTTATTTTAAACATTACCAGAGCACTATGGATTTGCTACCCAGTGGTACCTACCTTAAAAGGTTGTTGGAAAGAAAATGCTTTAGGGACTGAAAAGGGAGTGGCTATTAATTTCATCCTCCTGACTAGTGACAGCCAAGAACTATACAAATGGTTCTTTGCAGCTTTAAACAAACTTCTTGTAAACACAACCATGAAATAAACCAGAATCTGGATTATGGAAGGTAAACTGGTTTTTTCTTTTATTACAAGATGAAGTATCTAGCCAAACAAGAGACTGAACTTGTCAAACAGAATGTGCAAAGTTAAGACAGGAGACTGTGCCTGCTTCCAAGAACTACACAGGAAATAAAGAGCACAGCCTGGTTTACAAAGGCAGAAGAAAGAAACCTCACAATTACTGCCAGTCTTCAAACACTAATGAAAATGCTGATCTTATGAGCAGATGATTTCATAGCATGCTATAGTGGTAATATTAATATTCCTGTATCGTTGAAATTTTTAAACATCAGTGCATGAATGTAAATTTTATCACGTGCATCTAAGCATTTACAATTTAAAGGTGTTCCTCTTCATTTCAACTTGGGATGGAGCTCCTTAAACTGTTCTTATGTCTGGCAACTTCAATTTCCACAGATAAACATGGATTTAAAGTGCAAATTTTACACACTCAGTTCTATACAGACACTTAGACCAACTCTACAAGCAAATTAGATTAGAAATCTAATCAAAATTCAACATGTGATCTACTCCCACTTTTCTTATGGCATGAATCATCTGACCAAACACAGGCATCCACTTTAGGGTGAAACACACTGCATGCTAAATCCAGGAACATAATGACGAACTTCACTGTCTGTAAAGGGGTCCTAGGGTGACTCATCTCGATATAGACACTTAAATTTTAGGCAGTCGTATTTAGTCAGAA
Source organism: Fulmarus glacialis (assembly GCF_000690835.1). Classification (NCBI taxonomy): domain Eukaryota; kingdom Metazoa; phylum Chordata; class Aves; order Procellariiformes; family Procellariidae; genus Fulmarus; species Fulmarus glacialis. The sequence goes on along the minus strand of NW_009192250.1, from coordinate 53,243 downwards.
TAATCCTATCACTTAATGGCTATGACTTAACACATTAGCAGCTTGTTCACAACCGAAATACGCTAGCTTCAGAGGTGCTAAATGTCAAAAACTCCCCCAAAAAGTCAGTGGGAGCTGAAAGAGTCAAAACAATCCAAGAAAACCAGAGCAGACATGATTAGTCAGTACATAATTATTAGCTCCACACTAATTACAAGGGCAATTGAGTATGGCCTGAACCAAACAATGACCAAACAGTAATCCCAAAAGAAAACAACAATAGGGAGAAAAGCTAGACTAGAATGCACTGCATTGAATCTCATTTCTGAATGAAAGAAAATCTTCAAAAGAAAGCCTTGAGCCTATTGGAATACGTGAAATGGGTTTGGAGAGGCTATAATACCATTTCCTCAGCACAGCCAGGTTCATCAGAGAACATAAATGAACTTAATCTTAAAGACATAGCTCACTGTAATTAGTCATGCTCACGTGCGAAGAGCATACATCCCAAATATCTTAGATAATCCGTGTTCCATTGATGTATATACTTAAGTGAAACCAAATAGAACAAACTTGAAACATTGAGAAAAGAAAAAAAACATCAAAATGTCACTTCTGTTAACACAGATGATGATATGATAATGATTATATAGTAGACCACCACACACTGCATACACTGATGTCTTTCCTAAATCAAACAGTGCTCTATGGCTCACTGTCCATCTCGGAAAAGATGCTAGAGGGGAATCACACAGACGAAACTGGGACTGATGATGAGGTGGCTGGATTGCCACAAATGATTTCAGGGTCTTATCCTTCAAGAAAGTCTTTGAACCTAGAACAGTACACCAGTTAAGAGTCAATGAATTGGTAAAAAAGCTTTTTCTATATGAATATTTATAATCCGACATCAAAACAAACTTCAGGAAATTTCAATTTGTGCTTCTGACACAATGGACAAATCCATGCTACCTTGTACCTTGCTATGCTACCAATAACACTTGTGAAGCTGAAATTCTTTTTTTTTTTTGTTAGCTTAGTTTTCAGCTGGATCTGTTCCCTGATCCAACCAACCACGAAAACACTAGTATTACCACAAAGGAGGATGTAGGAAAACAGGGCACCAAACACAGTGAGGACAGCAAGACCATTCTTTTCAGCAGCAGTATAGATAACCCATAAATAATCTTTAACCTGATGGGGGGAACTGTATGCTCAAAGTCTAGATTTACAGTACGTCTATATTAATTTAAGAGGTCTCCCACTCCTCCTGCCTCTGGCTATGCATCCCAGTCACTTATAACAGCATTGCACTCACCTGACCCCATGGTTAGCTAGATCAGAGCACTACATCAGTAAGAAAGCTATTATTTTCTTCTTTTTTTAGTGTTTGTTTTCTATAGCCTTAGTTCTCTGAATGGGTTCACTGTGGGGTCAGACTAGCAATACTGCTGACATACTGGAGGGGGAATGAACAAGCTTTGGAGAAGAAAACAAGACCTCCCTTTTTGGTCATTGCCCACAGTTAATCAGTCCAGCTGTAATATAAAACTGCACCCTCTGTCTGAATACTTACAGTGATGGGAGGAGAACTGGCTCAGGAAAAACACTAAACTCCTAAAAACAACTGTGTTGAAACAGTGCAGCATCTGCCAAACTTTTGAAAGCTACCTTCAAGAGCCTTTGAAATTTCATCTTCAAGACAAAAAAAAAAACCTAACCTCAACCTTCTGCAGTTTGGAAATTCTAGATTTCAGCTTGGTTTAGTCAGATGGGAAAGTCTCCTCTGGATTTCTTTTTTGCCTACACTTGTCATACACACTTGCCAAGGTGTTAAAAAATGGTTGAATTGGCTGACTCTGGGATAAAAATTGCAACTTCTCACTTTGTGAGATTGCCACTCAAGATTTTATCCATAAATCTTTTAGATTCCGTGGACTGGAACAAGAGAAGCAAAAAGCACACACTAGCCTTAATCTGAAAATTAATCAAAAGCAGAATTTGAATTATGATGCCGCTCGCAACTGCTATGTTTAGTTTTCTGGCAAACGTTCTCCAGCTCTGCCCAACAAACGTCCTGTGTTTCACCTTGGAACCTCAGTGGGTTTTCCGTCCTCCTCGAGGAGTTAATTCAGTATATTGGAAAGCAGTTTGGACCTGTGAACCTTCCACACACAGCTGTATTAGAAGAATAATGCTTAACAGTAGTTGTCGTTAATTACAGTACACTGTATGCTGTAAAGATTACCTAAATATAATTTAGTTGAATGAAACCAATTTGTTAAAAAACTAACTACAGAGCTTGTAGATGAATAAATGGTATAGATGGTATAAATCTGCTCAGATTTAGAATCCCTGAAGAACACAGTGTTGTCATAAACAAACTGGAATCCATTGTCATCAGTTTCCAGGTGATGGAGACAGGCTGCTATTTCAGCACCGTATTTGTTAAATTATTTAGAACTTTTATTGTTATCTGGTTTTATTCCAAGGATCAAGTAGCAAGTAATTGAAACTGATTTACTCTGGTTTGTTCTTGCTAACTGGCTATCGAATTACATTCAACTATTACAGAGATTCTCTGAAAATAAATCTGAAGAATATAGAGAGTTGATAATGTGACTTTCATTTGTTGTGTTTCAAAGCTGTCAACAGCACATGTAATTCTGGTCCTCACTGATGCTCACTTCAGATCATCTCAGCATTCAATACAAAATTTAAGTTCCAATACTGAGAAAAGCATTCATGTATTTATAGTAACTCTTCAAGGAAAGTTCTATTTCCTGAATCAGCAAATCAAAATCTAACAGCAATGTGCCAAAAGAATACATGCAGATGGTGAAATAACCTTATCACATTATGTCATGCAGAATACAGAGAGGAAACCAGGCAGTTCACAAGAGCAACATATTTAATCAAGGGCCCAGACTGCTTTCCAATGTAACAAGCTAATTCCCCAAAATACACTACACATTTAATTCTACTTATGCTATAGCATTTATGAAAATTATATCCACACAGATCAAGGATTAGAATCAATCTCTTATGTGATGATAAATAAAGCTTTCCAATACCCAGGGTCATACATTAACACGTTAGAAGGTGAAAGAAAACAACAACAAAAAAAAACATGGCGGAGGGCCATGATGTTTTTGTGAACTGTAGGCAGACCATAGGCCAAAGGACATCACTCCTGACTTAGAAAAAATTATGTGTTAACATACCAGTGCATCAATTCAGCAGTGAATGTACCAGGATCTCATTACTGAAGATTACCAAGTTTACATCCAGAATCAGATGTGTGTATTAGTGTGACAGAAAAGGTACGGAAGGTAGGGAAAAGAAGAAAAGACTCCTTATCCTACTTCAAAAAAGTATTAGGCAAATAAGATTTAAAAAAAAAAAACAAAAACGAAAAAAAATTACAAAAAACTTTACTAAGCTTTAAGGAACTTAAACACCCAATCTGGTATGGATTACATTCAGTTAGTTTACATTGTACTGAACTATTTAACCCTTTCCTATGCCTATATAAATAATTGCCTGTATCACCTAATCATTGCATGCTTCAACATTAGCTGAAAATCCCTGCTCTGAAGAAGCCGGGATCTGGCACAACAAAAAGTACATTTCAGAAATAAAACATGCCATGACTCTCCATACTGAAAGGTTGATATATACATAGTAATTTTGGTACAGGCTTGACTAAAAATCAGCATTACTTAACCTTCACAATCCCAAACTTTACTTAGCAACAAAACTAATCAAAAAGAATTTAAGAGTCCTGAGAATTGCTAATGCCAGTGAAAGCAGAGAGCATTCAGCACCTCCAAGAAGGTATTCCAGTCCTGATTCTGGAAAAATTATGACCTACAGCTCCACATGATTTCCTCAGGATTTGAAGCCTTAATGAAGGCTGAAATGTTTCACAGTTTGCAGGAAACAGAGAGCATCAGAGCAGCTGTAAGATGATGCTTTCTCAGTTGCTGTATCTGTTTTTCTATCTAGTGTTTCCTACCACTGTTTGAAGGAACCTGTATTGTTTATTTTCTGTAACAACTAACTAGATTATACAGCTAGTTCCCTTTTCAGTATATAGCTGGAGAGTAGGTGTACTGCACCGCAGAGATGTTCTCTTACACCTCTGAGTAGAATCCCGTCCAACATTTCAAAACTTAATTGAGATTCAAATTAAGATACTAATAAAAAAAAGGGTTTTATATAAAAAAGTTAAGGGATATCTCTCTCTTTTTGGTCAATCTTCCACACAAATACAGTCCAATGATCAAATCTGTACAAACTGTAGTAATAATAATAATTTATGTTTGATACTTTTACCTATACAGCCACTGTATGATTGACAGTTAACTTTTTTGAAATATATGTAAAAAGTCTTAAGTCTATTCAAAGGTGCAGCCAGTCAATAGCATAGTATAGAATACCTTCGTAACAAAGTATTACATGATTTATGGAGTGCCAGAATATACATAAATATTAAAAAAATAATAATTCTGCATTCAAAGTTATTAGAATCTTAGTTATATAGGCTAAATAATAACACTTGAAAGTGTTCACTTTCATACATAGGCTGTTTTCCTGAAAACCCAGAAGGTTAACCAAGACATAAATGTTATTACATGAAAAGCTGATGTTTGCTTTTTGCTTTATCTTTTTACGCAGATCGAAAAGAAAAAATGTTCATTAAAACATTTACAGTATATTTTAATACTTTCTAAAGCATACCTAAATCTTGAGGGACATAATGCATGAATCCCTCATACAAATCCCTGCTCCCCACTTCCCTACATCCCAACACTTCCAGTTCTCATGATGTAAGCAGAAGACAGTAATGGGAGGAAAGCTGGGAGAGCAGTAGTGCCCAGAGAAAAAAGTTGGATTTGTTTGAACTGCTGTAATGAACTCCCTTGTCCCTCACAGTTTATTACATTCTTAGTGCTTTTCACCAGGCCATTCACTTTAAGAAAAACATGATAGTCCTTTTTATAGCTGTTTGATCACTACACCAAACCATAAAATTCTATACAAACAGTAGTCCCTATCTTATAAAAAATTTTAATATCAAGTCTCTACACTGTTGGATGTGAAACCACCATCTGAAATGAGTAAGAGGGTGTGTATTAACATGGCATCACCTCCTCCTGACATGTCTGGCTACAACAGAGCACCACAAAGAATGAAATGCAGGGTAAAGACTTACCATATCAGGCTGCACTCTATCTAGCTCTTTTTTTTTCTTTTTTAATCTGCTGCTGAAAGGAAATCTGTTTACAAATTTTCCAAAGGTAAATATATTAACTTTAGGTTTATAGTCTAATACATATGTATTGAATTAGCTGTGGTTTTGCTTTATGCGAGCTAGCCCATGCCAGCCTTATTGTGCTGGATAATTGAGAGCTTACTATACTGCTGAATATCTCTTTTTTTGTAGTTGAATGCTCCTAGTAAAACCCAGTAGCAAGCGCCATTCTTCTAGTCTTTTTCAGAGCTTTCATCTACTAATGACGATGAATTAACCTACTGCTGAAACCAAAAGAATAGATGCATGCAAATGGAATAGCCTGTATGATTTTAGCATGTCTTACATCTTTTTTTCTTGTCTGTAAGCTGCTAAAAGTGGTCTTTGTAACATCCATGCCTTAACAAGTCTCTCTAATTCTTGGAGAGTTTCCAGTATTTAAAGAGTCAAGTATTTACAATAGAAGAATTACTCCATCCAGTAATACGAAGCATTCTCCACCAAGAGGTTGTCTACTTGGCTTGCTGTTTATGCTGAGCTTTTACCACAAAAGAAAGAAAACAATATGCTTAAAGTCTTATTAGCAAATACTAAATTGTGGTTAGAACAAACAAGAAATCTGCTGGGAAGCAACACTGACCAGAGCTCATGTAGTAAGTCTTAAAAATGATGTTTCCATTTGACTTTTGGACATGTCCTTTAGTATTTTCGCAAGATGAAGACTGAATAGGTCTTTCAGATTTTGAGACTGTACCCAAATGAAGGTAACATAACTGAAATATTCTAAGTTATTACAACAAAATATATATTTACACAGCGATTTTCATTTCAAAGATCTATGAAAAACAAAAGATGACTTCAATGTCCTTTTTGCAATGATAGGACAATTCTACTCTTATAGAGAGTTATCAAATCTGTAGTGTTCAGAAGATTATTTGAAAGTAAGTATTATTAATTTTCTGCCTATAAAAACATCAGCTATGTTTGTAACTTATTAAATAATATTTAACAGATAACAACATATACAGCATGAAGATAATCATGCTAGCCCTGCAATGGTCTGGAAAATCCTCTTTTCTTTGAATTCAAACTGTTACCTCTGAGGAACATCTCCTGCTTCAGTGGTAAGTGCCAGCTCCGGGGAAGTATATGCTGCTGTTGGCTGAGCATTTTACTAATCTTCTCCTTTCCTACCCATCTTCCAGATGATGTCTCCTCCAATTTCATCTCCCTACATGGTGTGTAGCAAAAAAAAAAAGACTATCCTGCCTTTTAAAGCGGATGATGTTATGTCCACAATTAACAAAGCAATCAGTTGTTTGCTTCTCTAAAACTTGCTAGTAAAGAAGAAAACTAATTCACATAAAAAGCAACACATGAAACTTTTCCACATACCACCTTCTAAAATTAATGTTCAACTGATATGTGAATAAATCTCCTGGCAAATCTCAACTTCAGCAAATTTTAAAATGCAGGTATTTTGAGAGAGAAACATGAAATATTTGTGAGTGTTCAGGTTTATCCAAAAGCATAACATATCCTACCTACTAATGTTCACTGATTCTCCTTTTCAAATGAATGTTCATGTTATAAAAGTTGCATGCAACTTGGAAGTGGGGGGATATATGAACCTCAGTTAAATGAAAGAAATACAAGCATCTTCTAAACAAGCATAGAATTGTAGGTAAGGAGATCACTTTTGAATTTGCAAAGTTTAGCCCTGTGCTAATGTACATGCAAAACATCCACAGGAGAAGTATTAAATATTCATGCAAACTTGCTGTATTTATTTCAATACAAATGGTATTTCTTTTGTGTGTTTTTTTTCCCCTATAGGCTTTTAACATTTAGAGTACATAAAAAGAGAAAAACTAGATCAGATCTTAGACTACAGATTCTGATTATTTGATTAACAACTGCAATAGTAGAATGTTTTCTTCAGGAAATCAAAGTAAACTTTACCCTAAATCTCTCCCTCATGTCTTCCATCATATCACAAGTCTTTGGGGGGTATCAAAGTTCCAAATGCATTCCAGTGCTCCGAAAGCGTTTGATTTGCATTCTGTATCACTTCAAAATTGTGAATGGGAGAACAAAGAAAAGACAGAAAATAAAAATCAATTATGTAATTATTTTAGAAAAATAAATTTCACTGCTAGTGCAAGAAACAGTAATGCAACATATTTCACGGGGGGGAAATGAAACTCTTCTCAGAGTTTTGTTTTATATAAATGGCCTAATACTAGCCTTCTGCACGCTGTTTCAAATCTTTTCCCCCACAATACACTTTCTCATAATGATATATACTAACTAAGGGGAAAAAAAAAAACCCAATACCTCAGCAAAAGTTTTTACACACACATACATTTTTGATAATGAAAGGGACCCAATACATGTCAAGAACCCAGTGATCTGTTACAACAGTTTGTTTTTCAACAGTGCAGAAGACAAAACTGGAAAGACCTCAACCAATCCTGAGAATATGCAGAAATAAAAATTAAGCGCCCATCAACTTGGAAAAGTCTGAGAAAAAACAGAGCTGAGAGTACTACAAAGCTTTTCCCTCCTATCTGCATTCTCTTGTTTCAGCCTCCCTAATAACTTGTTGATGGGTTTATATGTGGGATTTGATTTTGTAGGCTCTTTCACTGCCTCCCAGCCAACAATCTGATCAACATTTCCTTTTATTTGTGACTGCCTACTCTATAACCAAAACTTTCATAGCATGGGTAGTTTGAAGGTCATGTCATATATCTCTGAAATTGGGCTCTAAGTATGCATCACTCCTGACATTCATTCCTATGTTAAGTTCTGTCTAAACCTGGCATTCCCTGTCACTGGTTTGAATTAGTTACTATTCAGTCAGTCAGTCATTCAATCTATCCAGCATGTTAAAATATTTTCAAAGTCTCAAGAATTCAATTATCAGAAAGAAGGTAATAAATAGCTTAAGATCGTCCAAGTGGAGGCTGGCATGAATTAGCTTCAAGGCACCTATGCTCCAATTAGAACAATACAAATCAACAATAAAGAACCAGGATTAGGGCCCAGATTCAACCTAAATCAGAGATGTATAAGCAAGCAGCCTAGGCAATACGGGTCCTCCCTACCATAAAGAATTTCTACCATGGAGCAACTCAACTCATCTAAGATCTCTGCTGCCATCTCTAATGAATACAGTGGAGCTCCTAGAGAATGAGGCTTCTAAACTCACTGGCTCAGGTAAGCATCTTTAAATTGGTGAATATCCACCTAAGCCTCATGTATCCATACATTCCTATAATCAGACTATTATAATTATCCTCAAATTGATTAAATGAATTTCTGTAATAAGAAATCATCTCTAAAAACATCCTTCAGTATGCTATGCGAATCTGATAATAAGCAAAGTGAAACCAAGATGTTCAAAGAATTAAGAGGAAGTAAATTCTGCTACACATATGAAAAAGATTTTTTACATTCTTTTTAAATACCTTTTCCTTATCCTGTCCTGCAGAAATATTTACACCTAAAAGGATAGTAGACATGTACGATCTGGCACTCGGCATGTATTATTAGTAAATAGTAATGGCATCGTAGAAACAAGGCAGCAAAAAGGCTCTTGCTATAATTCAAAGAAAAAATATTAATAACTATCTAAAAGAAGCCAACCGAATCAGAAAAGACAATGTTGATTTTTCAGCCGTCAAAAAGCTGAAGATCAGTGGAGAAAACAGATGCTAGAATCACACTTAATGTAAAATTTGAAAACAGAACAGCAGTTTTGGCTATACTGAAAACCAAATATGGTTATAGCACCAGATGGGAAGGATCTACTAAGTAACTCTTCTGATTTATATCTTTGAAAGTTTCAGGGGTCACTCAACATAAACACCTTTGTTTGTCACACACATCCTGCTAAAAATGATTAAGATTTAAATGAGGTTTCAAATCTCTGAAAAAAGGTAGTGTAAAACACAAAAGCACAATAACAATGCATCTTAGAAATACTGTTTAAAAATATTTAATAATCCTAATTTCCCTGTCATTACTTTGTAAAATTTAGATAAAATCTTTGATAATTTTCCCAAAACTCTATGAAATTAGTCATGAACATTTGAACATGCTACTTGTAAAAAAATAAAGCAAGATAAAACACAGCAATCCAAGAGGAACTTTCTGCAAAGTTTTCTCTACATTTTTTTCTAATAATCGTTGATGCAAATTATTAGAAAAGAGTTTCTCTGCATGGTGAACAATTCATGGTGACAAACAACTGTAACTTTGAAGCTCAAGTACAATGCCAGCATAACAAAAAAATAAAAAGAGTAAGAGCGTTAATCAGATCTCCCAATAAGGCTTTATCTAACTTAGCTTTGTATTAAGCACAATCAATATATCAACAATACTTATTCCTATTTCTTATAAAATGTTTACTATTCTTCATATTGGTTGCATTAAGACATTATGACTTCTAACTACTATTTTGACTCTAGATATCCACTGAAATCTATGAGAAATTAAGCTTCTAATTAACAACATAAATGATTTCTAAACCTGAAGCCCTGAGTCCCTGTGCAAGATCCAAAAAAAGCACTTGCTAGAATTAAGGCAGCCCTGCTCGGCAGTATCCCTGAACACATTCAGTTCGAGTTCCTCTTGGCCAGCTCAGGCAATTCTGGCTGTTCTGAATCCAGTTCAGAAACACCTATAATCTTCTCCGCATTGCATAAGAAACTCGGCAAATCTAACACACTGGGAATTAGACTCCTGTGTTTGCTTTAATAATACCCAACATAAGCACCATAACTTCTTTTTGGAAGTGGGGATCTCTGCCCTTCTCAAAATTGCACCACTTCACAGGGAAATCCTATGTAAAAATAAATTATAGAACCAGAAGGATCCACATATTGCAGTAATGGGGTCTAAGTTCCAAAACCAGCATAACCTCAGAAATTATCTGTTAAATTCCGATTCAGGAAACCATTGCTTTAGTAGCATATACATAGGCAAGCTGCATATGTTTAAATATTTAGCTAGGTTGAGACACTTACGAACAGCAATTTTTCACACATGCACACGTGTTATTGTGCCCCAGCAAAATTCTAAGAAGAAAAAAAGCAGCTTTTTAAAAAGAAAAATGGATCTTGAAAAATATGCCAATTCATCTATAAAAGCTACATTTATGTTGTGAAGGTTACTCATATCTTCTCTACAAGCAACAAGTCTTCTTTACTCATTTGAATTCATCGAAAGAACTGCAAGCTGTGATCTTCCAAAAACAGCTGAAGGATTTTAGCCATGCACCGAGTTTCATGATAATAAACATATTCTTCCCCTTCAAAAACTGCCAAAAGACCATAAAACTAATGAGGTATAATACCTTCAGGACTTGTTATTCTGGCATGCTTCAACCAACACCCTGTGAAAAATGACAGCAATGCTGGACCTATGAAATATAGCCTGTGTTAGTGCAACAACTGGTCACCGAGGTACCAGCCAAAGAAGAAAGGGGGAACCCCAACAGCAGTTCTCTGTTCAAACTCAGCAAACCTTCAAACTCAGCAACATCATTTCTAAATATGCAAATAATACTGACTGGCAAGTGTTCCAGCTTGCTAATGAAAATGAAGAGAAGACATCAGCTCTTTAAAGCTCGTGGAACATGAAAAGATGTCCTGTTCAGTTAAAATTTCAATTTATTTTTCTACTTCACTGAGATGTGAGAAATCTTAATTCTAAGAAAAACTAGAGAATATGGTGCTGTATGTTCTTGCTGCTATTTGTACTGTACGACGGCCATGGAGGATGAGGAAAGAAAATATCCTCCAGGATGAGACACACACCCCCCTTTTAATAGAAGTACCGGAGGAAATCGGGGAAGTACACTTACTTTAACCCATACACACGCTTTAGCTGCTTCCCTGCACCAGGTGTGCCAACTTTTTAGCACTGAAGCAAGTGTGACACTTCAGGCACTTTAAATTGAATTAGGTTATTTCTAATAACCTCTTCCCTTCATTTCCAAGGGGAAACTTCTCACATGTTTCATTCTATACAATGATACTATGTTTATACCAACTGCCACTTAGAAAAGACATAAACCAGGTTTATATACAGTATCTGCAAAATGTAAAGTTAAAAAATTACACAAAGCTGCTGTACAGTATTTTAAGTTAAACGGAAGATGTTTCTGTTTCCACTTATATCAGTGAAAATATAGACTACCTTCGCTGACTTCAGTAGAATTACTGCATCCCGTGCATAACTGGATGTAATGTTTATACCTTCTGACCCATAATACATTTCTGACATATCTACAAGATCTTTTGCAGGCAGACATAAGCTCTCTCGGAAAGAGGAGGTATGTTAGTTCAGGCGTAGTGCCATGCCAAGCCTGGACACACGGCTTCCAATCAGATCAATGAGTCAGCAAACTTAATTCATCTTTGAATGGGATAAAACTCTGACCTGGGATAAAACTCCTCATCAACATACCCAGAACGGAAGGCATTTCTGCTGATTTATGAGGCCTTCTAAAATGGCTTGTCCAAACACCAGGTCATTCGGACATCAAGAGTGTATCTGAAAGACTTTAAGAAAGTATAAATATTTTAAAGCACAGCTGCAATTAAAAAAACTCCCATTTTCACACACACAGAGCAAAATATCAGACACTTTTATTTTATCACCATCAAAAGATGGCTGGACAAGTTTTACTCAGCCTTATCATACTACTTTTGATATTTCTGTGACAGGCTGGGCTTATTCTCAAGTTCCAAGTTGTAGAGTTTCCAACTTCCAAGCTATCAGTCCAGACAAATTTCTGCACATCCCTCCCCTTAGCATCTGCCCTGCTTATTCCACCGAGCCCCGCTGGCCCCCCATCCCATCATCTTCTCTCAAGTGCCTGCTCCCACATCAACTCACCGTGGGATCACTGATGGCATGGCAGCAGACAGCAGTCTGCCTTTCACATAACACTTAAATTCAAATATTCCTTCTTATACTTGGAACTTTCATTAAATGAAGGAAGGGTGTGTCTTACAGTTTTACTTTAGGGAACATAAAATAAACAAGCTGTCTTTTGAAAGAAAAGGATAGGAAAATAACAAGGCCTTCAAGAAAAGAAAAAAAAAGAATAAAAGAAAAAAAGGAGAAAACTTGAAACTTCCTATGCTGTCACAGCTGTTCTGGTCCTCGCATTCTGTTTAAATATTTCCCAGTCTAACAGTCAAACAGCTCAAAATAACATAATACGTATGCTGTACAACAACTATCAGACCTGGATTATCTCATTTCTGCTGCAACATGAGACCTATCACCCCTTCACACAAATTGAAATAAATAAATAAAAGGAAACTTTTAAGATCAATGCCATGACAAATGATTCAAACCTCATCCTTTCTTTTGATAAATCTTAGAAAGCTAATTATATCTTTTGATAACAAAATGTTCATTGTAGCTCAAAGAAAATAGCGTATTTATGATCTAAGTATTTTTGGCAGAAGTACATTAATACAAACTATAAGTTATGGAATTAGTTAACAATTTTTTATTTCAAATAAAAAGATATGTACCTTGAGGGGTTAGTTTATCTTTTGAGCCACACAAAAGATTACAAGGATAGCTATCATTGATTCAAATCAACTTACTCAAGTTAAAAAACATCATGCTTCCTTCCTACAAACCATGCATTTCCTAATGATGAAACTTTATAGAAATTGCAAATTACTCTAGCTTCAGTAGACGTTTACTAAAAATGAATCTCAATGTTTACGGTACTAAACTAAATATTTTAAGTCAGAAGTACTATGAAAGAAGAATGGGTACATAGAAACATGTTCCTCTTGGATTGCTGTGTTTTAATAGATGTTATTTTCACAGGGTGGCAACTTTTAAAATCTCAGGTGAAGTTTTTCCAGTGATGAACATTGATACAAAGGTTTGCTTTTTAAGCATATGTCATGCATTTCATTCCTTCCCTTTATGAAAAAAGGTCTGGGTCAATGTTCTTTTTGTTTAAATCAAACAATGCATAGTTTTGACAGCATCTTAGTGTTTCACTAAGTGATTTTTTCAGTATTATCACCTGTTGTCACCATAGTCTTGTTGTTCTAAATTGTTCTAGACATAATTTCTTCTCTTAACTTACTAAGAATAACAACATAAGCAATTGCTATTCTCCAATTCAACATAATTTCTCATTAGCCAGCTGTAATCAGAAGATATCCTTAGCATTGCAGCTGCTTCACAAATCCAACAACAATTTTAAATGTCAATATTTAAAATAGCAACGGAAGTTAAAATCCAAAATCTATTTCATATTAAAAACCATAATCTTGTCAAGAATGTCCTTTTTGTTTTAAATATTTCGTTGAAATAAACCATTCTCTTGACAGAAACATGAAAGCAAGGTTTTTTCTAATGCAAGAGAAAACTAAGAACTTTTATGTTTACGTTTGAAGCTCTTCCTGAGTGTGCAGTTTCAAAACCAGTTTCAGTCAATCCAGTCAATGCCGCACTGCTCCTAAATGAGCCCTTGGACCGCAAATGAACCCTGCAGCTTTAAAGTAATTGCAGAAAAATAGAAATGTATTATATGCTACTATGTGGGCCTGTACTATAATTCATTTTCAACAGTTGGAGCAAAGTATGAGATTTTTACAGCATATTACTTTGCCATTGTTGTTGCTTTTCATAAACAAGATAAATTGTCCTGCAACACATTGGCCTGTGTCCTACAACTACAAGGCAGTCCAGACATTGTGTGGTGGGCTGACCTGGGCTGGCTGCCAGGTGCCCACCAAGCCGCTCTCTCACTCCCCCTCCTCAGCAGGACAGGGGGAGAAAATAAGATGAAAAACTCATGGGTCAAGATAAAGGCAGTTTAATGAAAAAAAGAGCAAAGACTGCACACAAAAGCAAATTTAAAAAAAAAAAAAAAAAAAAAAAAAGGAGATTTATTCTCTGCTTCCCATCAGAAGGCAATGTCCAGCCGCTTCCTGGGAAGTGAGGCCTCAGTAAGCACGGTGTCTGCTTTGGAAGACAAATGCCTTAATAACAAATGCCCCCCCTCTTCCTTTCTCTTAGCTTTTATTGCTGACCATGACACAACACCATAGGAATATCCCTCTGGTCAGTTGGGGTCAGCTGTCCTGGCTGTGTCCCCTCCCAAACTCTTGCCCACCCCCAGCCTACTGGTCTGGGGGCGAGGGCAGTTGCAGAGACAGCCTTGGTGCGGTGGGATCACTGCTCAGCAACACCCAAAACACCGGCGTGTTATCAATACCCTTCCAGCTACAAATACAAAGCACAGCACTATACAGGCTGCTGTGGGGAAAGTTAACTCCACCCCAGCCAGACCCAATACACCTTGATTTGTACTTTAAAAAAGCTTTAAAAAAAAGGGCTTGTGCATTCTGTCAGTAAAATCAAGCAATCTCCTTAAGCTGCTGTGCTTCTGAATATTGGCAAATATCTGAAGTTGTTTTGTTAGTAGTTGCTATCAGTGAGCAAAACCATGAGGTTTTTAAATTTTCATCTAAAAATGAAAAGCCTGGCTACATATTTAGCCCTTAGTTAAGAGGAGTAAATAGCTTCCCCTAAATTCAGCAAAAGACAGAACGTGGTGCTAAAATCTCAAATAGTAAGTCAAGATCTGATGACAGATCACAAGTTTCAATCCTGTAAGGAGAAAATTTACTTAAAAGAAAGGCTCTTGGAACTCATAGATGATTTATGTCACCCTTCGGCATTTCTCTCTTGGTCTCAAAATAAAAAAGAAATTGTTAACACAATCTTCTGATCAAAGAGCATCACTAGGAAACAGAATACAAATTTTTCTTTTTGTGTTTGAAAAGGTAAAACATCAGTGTCCTCTGGGAAAAAAGAAAATTAATCACAAGTAGAATTATGAAAGAAAGATTCAAAGATAAAAGAAGATTAAAATTCAGCTCTGCTGCTACATATGCTGTCAGCTTCCTGTGCAGACATTCCACGCCAAAAATGCCCAGACACTGTTCAGGTGCAGACTGCTGAAATCTCTATGCAGCAAAACCAAACTATATTCAAGTTTCAGTATGGAATAGGTAACTGAAGCAACAGGAGGACAGAGAAAGAGAGGAGGGGCGGGGGAGGCAAGGTGATGGAAATCACCCTGTGGAAGACCCTTGGGCAGGATCCAAAAGCTGCAGATAGAACTGCAAGAACCTGTAGAAAAACCTACAAGGCTTGGAACAGCGAGCAAAGAAATTGCTTGCTTTATGCTTTATTCAGGAAAAGAAATCAGATTTTGCATGGATAAAGAAACTAGACTATGACAAGAAATATCTGCTGCTTTCATCAGCTTATCCCATAACAGAAACAACTCACAAGACCCCAGTCTGCCTATCTACTCAACTCAAAAGAGGTGATGTTGTGTGTAAGGCTAGTACTTTTCAACATGTTCCAACACATCTCGTAACTCCACAGTTGAGTCTAATTCACATGAAGTCATCTTAAAGAAAAACAAAAGTAACATGATATACCAATTTATTTTATAAATGTCTGCATTTACAGACTAAAACATGTGGATTTGGTTTTAATTTAATCTACATAGTTTTATTGATGAGCTTCCTGAATCCATCCTAAATCACCCTACACCAAATAGATAACTGTAAATTAATTTTAATACAATTTCTCATTCTTTGCTGAGCTGTAGAGGCTATTAGAATATATAATAAAAATCCTTTTTACAGATTTCATATGATACACAGAACATGAAGAAAATAATTTCAATCATTAATCAGAAATGAACTCTTTGCCATTAACATTTACTTTTTTCTCTGAAAGTTGATGATTCACAGAAAGCAGAAACAACAGATGAGTAAGGAAAACAGTCAAACCGTTTTTATTTGTCTTTTCATACATGCTGTCTCTCAGTGGAATCCGCTTGAAGCTTAAGGTTTAGCCCAGTATAGAACACATTCCTAATAAGAGGAATTGAGATACCGGTCCGATGGAAAGGGTCGCGGTAGCAACTTATGAAGAGAACCCACGGGATGCACTTGCATGGTATATATATTTGGCATACACCAAAATAAATCCAACGAAACATAAAGCTTGTTCACAGTTACGCCTCATTTCATATTTGAATATAGACCACATGTTTGAGGATTAAGCTGGTGAACCCAATCTGTCTCTTTCAGGAAACAGTAATGTAACAATTGGGCTATAGAACTGTCAATTATTTCATAGAGACCAGCTGTGCACAAAGCATATTGTGCTCCAAAACACAGGCCCTTACTAAAAGAGGAAGATCTTCAGTAATAAGAGCCTTAAACTCAAAACACACCCACATGTAATTGAGCCAGTAGTCTTTCCACAGGAGAAAAAAAAACTACACACACTAATATTGCAAAGAGGACACACACCACATTTCAGAGTTCTCCCAGTCTGAGGTGGACTTCAAATATCCCTTGTTTCATTTAACACTTCTTTTACTGGGAGTTTCTTTTTTATCATTTTGTATAGAAAAGAAACTAAAAAAGGGAAATTGCACTTCTACTTTTCCATCTACTTTATTGCTGCCCAAATTATGTTTCAGCAGACAGCAAGCAGACATCTATGGAGAAAATAGCCTGCCAAATTCTACAATTACAGGTTAAAAAACTGACACGAGCCAAATGAGCAGCACAGGATCCATAAATCTCAGGCAACACTAAATTAAACTTAAGCTTATTTTTCCTTTTGATCTCACTCAGCAGATTAACCAGGCTTTTCCAGCGATCAGTATCTAATACTTTGAAAAAAGACACACAGAAAAGCTGACAGTTTTTATAATTAATTTCCAATACTTATGCTTTTTTCCAACTCTTTTCAAGAGTTGATACTTGCACATGGCTTCAGAGGTATACAGAGAACGTGGACAGTAAATCCTGACAGGGAAAAAGGCCCCTATTGCTTCTTGTCTTGCAATTCTAAGAAAGTAAACAGTAATATTATGAGTTATGTTAATGACTTATGTTAATAAGTCATGTTTAATCATATATGTTTTGTAAAAAGCTTCCAGGCAATAACAGCTGAAGCAAGAGCCACAATCTTGCTTATGTGGGTACCCCTTTTTCCTTTAGAAGACAAACTTACAAATAAAGTAAATCAGGTTGTTAAATGAAATATAGAAATAAGTCAATGAAGTTTCAGCTAGGAATTAGAATGAAGTGGAAGAAATAACCACCAGTACAATTCAGACAGTCACAACAGCCTTAAAGAAAACATGACTCACAAAGTTACTAAAAAATGTCTCTTTTAAACAATCAAAATCTTCTTATTTTTGGATGCACATTGATTTTCATTATTTGAAGAGTTTCCCTGTAAGAACTTGCCTTATGTGACCATATTACAGGAGCAGGGTACAGTTCCTTCAGTCTTTTTAAACACTGCACAAGAAAAGTCTCCTGCAGTGGAGAATTCAATTTTGTCCTTCAAAATCACCTGGCTGACTTACTAAACCAAACAGGCATAAGGTTACATAATCTTATGCATAACATAACCTTATTCTGCATATATAACCTTATTCCATAACAAACATGCAACAGTAAAATGGACACATTTTAGAAATGTCAGTCTAAACATAAAGATGTACATGATTTTGTGTAAGAATACACCTGCAGAAACAAGACAGAATTGTTGAAATTCTGTTCCAAGCTGACACCACGAGACACTTAAGTCTAAAGATCTGGTGCCTGTGAATAAATATTTTCACTGACAAGCAGTACTGCTGCCTGTCAGACAGGTGCTTTTTTTTTTTTTTTTTAATAAT
>NW_009192250.1:0-34743 GCF_000690835.1 Fulmarus glacialis | reverse complement strand
ACATGGGCTTTTTTTTTTTTTTTTTTTAATAATAAATGCTTCAGGAATACACTGATGACAGAAAAAGGCCATGATAAAAGCGCGTACCTCATGTTCCAAAATCATACTTTCTGTTTGCAGCATTTGTATTCATCTCCATATATTTCCAATCCTATGACAAAAGTTTGTCATACAAGAATAGGGCCTAAAAAGAAACCTAAAATACTTTAATGGAGTATCACTTCAAGAAATGAGGTAAACATTTTACTTCTATTATGAAACACAAATATGAATGGTTCAAATGCAATTCCACGCAGGTCAGAAGTACGCCTTCTCTCAGTAATCAATAGAGAGTTAGGATTGTAGGCTGTAGACTTTGGCACCTTCCCTGTGTCACACTGTGGCAAGCATGATCTGAAAACTCTGAACATAATTCAGTATTGAGACAGGAAAAGAGATTAGAAATAAAAATCTTGTTCAAAGTTGATACTTATGCCAGACCCACCAAGTTGCTTAGAGAAAGCTTTATACAGAGAGTTAAAGCTGCTTTGTTAGGCAGCTTTAGAAATATTTTGAACTGTGGGAATTTCTCCCCAGTTCTCCCTTCTCCCCTCCCTTTTTTAAATAAGAACTTTTATGAACCAGTATTCAGCTCCAAACTTCAGAAAGCATACAGGGCCATTGGGTCATCTGCATTACAATGCCTGATTCATCATGTATTTATATCGTAAATTATGTTTCACTATAAGAAAAATAATTTCCTGTCAAAATGAAAATGCTCAATTTTGACAGTTAATTTATATGCCTGACCAAAAAATAGACCCCAGCCAAAAAGCCTCATTAACTTAATTTTATCTAATGCATACCCATATGGAGGCAGAGAGGACAATTACAGATTCGTAATTTTATTATCTGGATCAGAAGATTATTTTTGAATAGGCGAAGAATGGTCTTACACAGCTATAAACATATGAATTGTAAAGATACTGGACTACTAACCACATCTATATCGGTTACATCCATATTTCAGTAATCTTTCAGGTTTTTTCCTTATGAAATCTAGAATACTTACCTTAGTAGTTTTAAGCTTCAAGTGATCTCAATTTTTCTCTTAGAAAATTTTTGTCTGGGAGAGAAATATTGTATATTACCAGTTTTATTTTGTACTGTTCCCTTCCAAAATAATAGAAGATTTCTGGGGCCCTGTACTGTTCTCTCCAAAGCAGAGAAAAGTAATGTATGAATAAAGCAAGTTACATTTGTTATATATCTGTGAATGTAAATAAATCAATGCTGTCAAGTTTCATTCAGAAACTATGGAACTTTCAAAAATGCCCTTTTCCAAATGCAAATTATTTCTTACCAGAAGAGCTTATATAATTCTACAGTCTAAACATAATACAAAGTATCTGAATTTCTGAGACATTAATGTCTACATTTATTTGCCCCCCACTTTTTTTTTTCTTCCCTCCTCTATGTCACCTCTTTCCCCCCCCCCGCTCTTGGTGAGTGCTTGGCTTGAAACTTCAGTATCTAGTACGACAGCCTATCCTGTCCATGGAAAGAAAGGCCCCGTTTATAACCTTCTGGCTTTCAAAAATGCCACTATCAAGGAAAAGAAAAGGAAGACTCAAACAACCAACCAAAACAAAGGTAGGAAAAAAGTGGGGAATTTTTAGAAAAATAAGGAAAGCCCAAAAAGTGAGCAGAGCGCTAAGCTTCTACTCAGCAAAGTCTGCGAAAACTCTACTAATTCAGCTGAATGGTCAAGAAGGATTTAAGGTGCAGAAACATTTTATCCACTTGTACTCTATTGGTACTTGCATCTTTACAGATACTGCTTTGACCAGATACTTTTTCAGATCTCTACACTTGGAGCTTTGCAAACCTCTGAAAATGTGCATGTGGCAACTGCTCATGCAGAGCACTGACTTCCATTAGTAGAATAATCAGAATGAAGGAAAGCAGGCATCACGCTGGAGTTTTACTTCTAATACACAGGCTGAAACATTAGGAGACTCACCTACAGAAATCTATTTTCTAAGATGATGAAGTTGTGTTCTTGATTCACCATCTACTGGCATCTACTTTACTGTTTTCATTGGAGGAACTGCAATGAAGATCAATCTCCCCTGAAGAAGTCAATAGGAATAATTAGGCCTTTTCAAAAGGCAGGATCTTGTACCTCCTCTTTGTTAGCAGAAACTCTCCTACTATGTACAGACTATACTATCAGCAGATACTGCCAATATTTTGAGGCATTTTTGAACACGTTTGTTTCTCGGTATCACACTAGAAAAAACTCCTCATCCCTCAGGAAAATTATACATCAGTTTCGGTGTTTGCCATCCTTCTTGTTTCAAATAACACACAAGAAAAATGTCCACATAGACATTTCCCCTCCCACTTGTAAGTCAACTAGTAAGTCTGGATGCAAATCCACAATGAACACAAAGCACAGAATTAGGGCAGAAAACCAGCATTTGCTCTTAACACCACTCCTAAAAAAAGTGTCAAGTCTTTATCACTTTCAAACTTAAACTATTCCAGATTAATGCAGCTGGAATTAATACACTTGTATTAATACATTAATACAGGGCACACCATAAAAAGCAGACTTTGAGTAACTGTTGGAACAAGAATAAATATAACTAGTTTTCTACTTTTTTGGAAGAATATTTTCCGATTTCTACAGGTTTTAACTTTGGTTCTTAGATGCAAACAATAGAGCTTCAGAATACAAGCACTTCCAAATAGCTTGAAAATGTAAGTGTCACTGATAGATTTCATTCAATGAAAATGACATTAACTGTCAACAAACCAAATACTATGAATGAATTAGAATTCCTTTTCTTCATTAAACTCTCCTAATCACACAATTACTGCTTGTTAGGACAAGTTCCCTATGCAGTCCTTCTGTCAACAACAAATAATCAGCTTCACCCACCTGAAAATTCGGATAAACTATTTGAAATAATAAGGGGTTCCTGCACAAGTCCACTCTTTGTCTTCATTCAAGGCATGTTCAAGCAAACAAAAAACACAGAGCAGATTCAATGAGATTGAACAGTGCACTCATCTGCTCAGTTATCTTTCTAAGACGCAGATATTTTGGGTTCATCTAGGCAGCTATACAAACCATTACCACTGAAAACATGATCCATTTGCATCTGACAACCTTTTAAACTTGTCACAGAAATGTTAACATTATTACATCCAGTTTAATCAATAGAAAGAGACATGACCCCCTGGTCACAAGCCTGGGAGAGAGCCTAAGTCAATCTCGGATACAACAGAAATCTACCAGCACTACTAACACATCAAAGTCATTTTCTTCCCCTGATCACCTATGGCAGTTTACCACACTGATAGGTAAGTCCTTTGACCTGGGATGCACATACAGTGAATCCTCAAGTTTCTCACCCGGAGCCATGGGTCTTGCCCTAATCCACCCTTAATTTTCTCTGCAATTCCCAAAAGAGGGAATCCTGAAAAACGAGGAAGTATTCTGTTCAATTTCTCTGCCACAGTTTACTGGCAGGCAATCAGATTTGGCCTCACTGTCTTACCCAATACAAAACTGAAGCTCAAATTAAAAATTTCATGCATAGAACAGAGTATGCATTTTCAAGAAGTTATTAGTGCTTTTAATACAGGATTACTGAATGAGACTCTGCAAGCTGTGATGATATTAAAATAACCATACGAATCCAGTAGGAAAAGAGCTTTGCTGGAAATCTTATGTAAGGACAAATTCCCTAGATTAAAGGATTTAAACAATGAATGTCAAACAAGACTTCTAAGCATATTTACAAGATGAATTACTATTTTAAAATCCATACAGAACTTTCCTGTACTGCCCAGTGAAAGCCAATATAGCCATTTGCTATAGCATTCATGCTAACAGCCCAGTCAAG
Organism: Fulmarus glacialis; assembly: GCF_000690835.1. NCBI lineage: Eukaryota > Metazoa > Chordata > Aves > Procellariiformes > Procellariidae > Fulmarus > Fulmarus glacialis. The sequence goes on along the minus strand of NW_009192250.1, from coordinate 30,847 downwards.
CTACGTCACATTAACTACTGCAATGCTTAACAGACCACAAACGAAGAGGTATCCTCCTTCTTATGGGAATGAGACATAAGAAGGACATTAGAACGCCCAACTGCCAGATTCTTAAGACCTGACTTTGGATTCTACACAGCTACAATCACAGAAACAAGAGTCGGAATATGTAAAATTGAGAAGCAAATAAATTTACTGGAACAACCCAAAGTTTCCGTAGCAATATAAACATATCCAGTAATTCTGATATTCTGCTACCTGCACAACATAATCAGAAGAAGGATTTTAATGCTGTTAGAAAGACAGTAAACAAGAACCACATATCCACATACTCGTTTTTGTCTTCTGCTCTAAACATGCAGCACATACACATGCGGAAAATGCATTATTTTGCATACTGCCAAAAATATGACAAAGGCTATTTACCAATAATCAGTGTTTGAGATGACACACACAGTGTCAACGTTTAAAGCTTTTATAATGGAATTTACTAATTGAAATTCTTCTCTCTTGTCAGGGCTTTAATACCATCAGATCACCACCTACACTGCATAACTTCCTGTTACGTTTTTTTCTAAGTTTCATACTATTGTATCCAAATGAGAATATTATAAATACTTATTTTCCTGGTACTACTTACAAACTACTGGTATTCCACATATTTGTTGTGTAACTCAAATGATGCATGTGTATGTATATATGTACACACAAAGATCTGAAAAATACCCAGTGCTTGAAGGTGCAAAATTGCACCTGCTGCAGCCAGTTTTTTTTTTTTTGTCTTACACTGGGCTCAGTATTACCCTGGATACAAGTAGAAATATAATTTGCTTTTGATTTTTGAAGAGCTCTAAGAAAGTTAGAAAAGCTCTAAGAAACTCAGATGTGCACCTCTAGCTTTTGTTACAGCCTTTGAAGCTTACAGCAACATTTAATTGATTGATACATTTCCATCCAGTTCAGTAATTCAGAGGTTAAAGGGGAGAGACTGGAGGGAGGAGAGAGACTTCAGCAACTTCTTGTCAGTATTGAATTGTAAATAAAGGTTTAAGCCACTCAAAATTCTATCTTTTGTGCAGATTTCATAAAGTCTTCACAGATATCAATTAGTATTATTCAAGGCCTACAGGTGTCTCAAATTCCTTAGATGCCCTGGTGATTTTAAAGTGCTTTTAAATGTATGCTTCTATAACCACCGTTATGCTTTCTAAACAAGCAAATTAAAATTCCATAGGCTAGGAAGGCAAGGATTGTTTCAGTTCATTAGAGTTTGATTCCCAGCCTCCATTTTCTGAAAATCCATTTGGTTGGGGAAGGCTAAGTTTATATTGCATGAAATACTAGTCTTCATTTTTTCCAAATACTTACCTCAAACCAGCTCTACAAGTTCCCAAAGAAGTTTCTCAAAAGCATGCACTTTTGTTTTTCATCAAGGGATACTAGTCTAATGGATAGTACATTGAACATATAAATGTTCTACACTCCCTAACAAAACTAAAGCTGAATTGCAATTTATTTTCTTAAGGGAGAAATCACAGTAATTGCTAGAATTTCCAGATGTAACTACTGATTCCCTAACTAAGAGCAGTTTAATTCTCCTATGCCAAATAAGAAAGAGGGTTAGGAACTAGTAGGAAATAAACAGAATAGATTAAAACTAATGTTAAGAGAATGTATTTGGATGACCTGTGAATAAACCAATGAAATTACTACAGATGACAAATCTAGCAAAATTGGGTAACATGGAGATGATCAATGTATGTTCTGCAAGAAAATATGTAATTCCTATGCATCAGCAGCAATTTTTGCTAGCAACTAATAAAGATACCTGTCATTTTAGAGGTGTTTTCTTCATGCTTGCTAGTTAAAGATGAACTGAACCAGAAACGAAACCCATAGGAAAATTTCTTGAGTTGCAGGTAACATCAAGCTAGGATCAGTTCAAACTGAAAGAGGAAAAAAAAAGGAGAAACGTTTGTCTGGATAACCCCTTTGAAGTTTTTCAATAGGCAAATGTCATGTAGGTTTCGTTCATAGTGCAAGAATACTGTAAACTCAGAAGCATTACGACTGCCAACTGAATTTGCCCCAGCTACATCTGAAAAAGGGCTGATATCAACACCATTGTTAAAATGCTTTATTAAATGTCTAGCTACCCAATACAATGTCTCAGTTGTGAAAAAGCCTTAAATTCTCCTGTTGCTAAAACTGCAAGTAGACATTTGCCCTGATCACGAAGATTCTGTGTATATATTGCACTGCTTCTCCTGCTTTATCAAAGTGATGCTCATATCTTCCTGCAACGCCTTTATAGAAATATGATCATGAAAGTGAAGCTAGAGAAAAACAGCTGGCATTGCAGAAAAATCTCTTATCTAAGCAGAGGCTCAACTAAGATTTTTGTAACATAACAGGCTTTGTTCACCTACAAAATATCTATGATTTTTAAAAAAGACATTAAAAACATTATCAGTTACTGTGTATACAAGACTGGGTATACAAGACCTATTCCCCTATGTTCTTCTGAAACATATATACAATTGCTAGTAATTTTTTGTCTGGTACTTTACTGTATAAACAGCCTGTTAGAAAAGTCACCATCACCAGCAATGCTCCTCCCCAGCTAAATCCCTCTTTCAGCTTTGCCAGACTGTCTTTTTAAACAGGAAGCCGAAACATACAGGTTTTCTTTTTTTTTTTTTTTTTTTTTTTAAATAAAGATGCTATCTTGGTTTAAACTTTTTTTTTATAAATACGACTTTTAAATCTTCATCTGAAAATACTTCAAACACTGAGATTACCTTTCACCCAACTGCTCCACCCACACATCAGTAATACAATGCTAAAAGAAGAGCAGAACTTTCCATAAGTCATATTCATAACTCTATGAATAAAATATTTAATTTTCTTCATAATTTTTGCTTTATAATAATGTGCATAGAAAATACTTCATATAAACTGCAAGGATCAAGTGTAATTGTAAGAACAAACTTGTTTTATTCTATTTCTTGATGTACATCTAGGGCAAGTGTAAGTTCTTCTGAAAACCATGTTAGAGGGCAAGAGTGACTGGACTGGTAACATCAGAAGAAGTGCTAAGGCAGTTTGATTACTCAGCAAGACAAAGGGGAGTGAAATTTGGATAAATAACTAACTTCTGTCAGATTGTTACCGCTCTCCCTTTTGACTGAAAGTGCTGCACCATGAGTTCAACTGCACTGATAAATAGCCAAAAGGGGAAGAGGTGGCCACATATTCCCCATGCCCACCATCCCTTCCTGGCCTCAAATGTCCATCCCCTCCTTTCCATTGGTTTTGACACTCCTTCAGCTATATGATGAACTGATTCAGCTTGCTAAGCTGGCAAAAAAGGATACTACCAAATGAGAAAAAAAAGGAAGCGAGAGGAAGAGAGAGGGAGGAGCTTGGCTGAATTTTTTGGTGGCAGTAAGCCATGAGATCAGCTCTGCAGCATTATGTAGCTGCACCATGAATGTGAAGCTCTGCAAGACTGTTTGAGCTGACGTAACTGCACACCATTGCGGTTATGAAGAGGATCTGTTGCTCTTTCACTCCTGGCCAGACATTCCCCACTATTTCCCTTGCTACAGCCCTGCTGTTTGTCTGAACCCTCAGCGAGTCAGTTCAGCTTGCTAACCAAGCAAAAAAGATATTTATTTTTCTCTCTTTATTTCCCACCTGACTAGCAAGCTAAATTGGCTCATTCAGGAGGAGAAAAGCACCAGAAATGGCTCAAGAGAGGGTGCCGGGCTGCCCTGCTGCCCTGCTTAGACAAGCTCAGCAGCTCTTAAGGAACCTTAGGCTGCAACCCTGATACCAATCTAAGTTAACAACTGCCTTGCTTCTGCCTCCTCCCTGCATTGTGCCAGCACAGGTGCTCCTCCACACCTTGATGAAGTAGTTCAGTATATTAAACAAACAGGAAAACTTTTTTTCTTTTCTTTGTAAAGAGCTGAATTGGCTCATTAAGAAGTCAGTTAAACCCTTGTACCAGCAAGGAAATGGGTGGGATCATGAAGAAAGGAGAGAGAGGGTAGGACTTATGTACACTAAAATGTCAAAGAACCACGGCTTAAAAATACAGTGAAGTGCACTTAAGTACAGAACCCAAGATTTTAGTGAATTCAATCTGAAATAGGTATTTACTGTAAGACAAACTTTATGCTGAATGATGCTTTGTTACAAAAATAAAAATGTCACTGCTGCTTTGTTTAGACTAACAAAGGACAGAAATGAACACACACAACTTTGCTTTACAATTGTGTAAAAATAAAAGATAGTTTTTAATGTTTTCTGTCTATTACTTCCACTATCACTATTAACTAGAAATCTTCTGCACGTTTACCTTTCTTATTTTCATAGTTTTTGTAAGTAATGCAACAGCATCTACAACACAATCATAAAGGATCTAATACAAAACAACCTGGAGACATGACAATGCTATTTTCTCTGTAGTATACACAGAGGTAACAGCCACTTACTTTCTGATAACATTAAATATTAACCGCTGCATGTGAGCCATGACAGACAAGATGGCTTCCACAGTAAGGACAGTTCTCAATAGTTCTCTACAAACACAGTACTACTTAGTAACATGAAAAAATACTATATATCACAGCTGCATTTGGTTCAGCTGTAAACAGCAAAGGGCTTACTGATCACTTGTTTTTTTACTTCAAATTTCCACGTACAGCTGCATACTGGTGCTCTAAGTAAATAGTCAGGCTACTCTGGCAATTATTAAATTTTTATTATTAAAAATACTTCATCCCAGATAAGACTGATCATATTTCACTTTTAATCCCATATATAAAATAAACCAAGTGAGCAAAGTGGAGATCTTAATTCTAATTCCAATTTTGCTTCTGCTATAGATCTCATCATAGCCTTCATTTCTCCTAAAAACAAGGAGACAGGACTACTCTGCTTTGCAGAAACTAGAAATTTGGAAATGCTGCAATCATGAATGATGGTTGAAAGATGTCGCAATATGCAGCCTGTTGTGCAGACTGGGGAAGGCAATGAAAGAACAGAATACTCCCCTCTTGGACACCACCAGCATAGTGGTATGGGAGCCCTTAAAGGATGAAAGATCTAATCTGTTCCTAATTCAGACACTTTTCCTTCAACGTGGAGGTCTTTCACACAGGCTTGCACTTATTTCCATGGAAAGTCTGAAACTCAGCAGAGTCTCTGGGCTGGCAACCAAATAGGATGCATATTCAGCTGCAAAAACTCCTTTACCAGACTTCCCTGGAGTAAATCATGGCAGATGTCTTTGAAGCTAACAAGGTTGGAATTAGGTTAGCCAGTGTTTGTCCCATGGCTAGGTTGGCTCTAGTTTCTTGCTTGAGCAAGTGATGAATCTTGAAGCTGAGACTCATTCAAAATTCAAGAGCAATTGCAGTAGGACTTCTCTTTTGGCCATTTTCCAAACAGTACAAGCATCAAGAATGCAAATCTGAATGTAGAATATGATGCTCAGATTAAAGGATAAAAATAGAAGTCCTTCAGAAAAGGTATCAAAACAGACAAGGGAAAACACTACACAGATGGAAAACTGAACAGCAGGTTTTTGTGACTCAGAGGCGAGTGAGACATTCTTCAATGGCAACAGACAAACTCACACTTAAATGAAAGTCACCAAGTAGTTACAGCTCACCTCTACAGATGTTGCAAAAGAAAAGCTTTCCAGCCCCTTAGGACATACTCAATGTGAGAGTGCACACCAGGATTCTCTACCAAAGGACCTTTCTGCTGACTTACCCGCCAAAATAAACTGATTACTAAAATAGTCCTTTAAAGGAGCTCGGTTCCAGCTTAAGAAAAGTTAATAAGAAACCCAACCATTTTCATTCTCTGGTTTCAGCTATATTCAGAAGCATATTTGAAAGCAGTTTTTATTTTAGAGACTACATTACTTTGTAGCTTAAAGTTCACAGAACAGACAGGTGTCCTTATAGGACACTTAGGTGACAACAAGAAAGTTCTCAGAAATTCTAGATACTAGACATAGAATGAAGTAAAATTTTGAAAGACAGAGTTGTGATGTTTCTTCTATAAACTTTCGCTTAACATTATGTTACAGAGGTAACATACTTACTCTTAATTATTCCAGGGGTTCAAGTATCATCCAACCTATTCTTATACCTTTGCAAATGATTACATTATATTGCCTTATGTAAGACAATATTCATGTTCACATTGCTAAATTCAGGCAAATAATCCAAGCATTTCAGCCCAAATAGAGAGTGGCAAATATAAACCTTCATATGGTCTTCGTTGGTGGATATGTGCCTGTTGCATTCCCAAAAAAAACATTAAATCATGGCATGGTATCATGACAGACTTTTGTTTGTCCTCATGTTCTTGGAAACCAATAAGCCAGACTTGACAATACTGATCTTTAATGATGGTTAAGTCCTTGAAACAGCCACAAAAAAGAGCATCTCAAGAACCTAAGAAATGGTTAATTATTAGAAAGAAATATGCATCCTTTTTAAATCAAGTTTTCACCATTTTTAGAGATCAATCTGTGACGGTTTAAGTCATGCACTTTTGTATTACAACTCAGAGTGTATGTTCCCATTTCCAAGAGTAAATACATTCCATTTAAGCTAAGTGCACAATGAAGGTCAAATCTGTGAATCCATACAGAACCTGAATTTACTAGTGGGTAAAGAACAGTCCAAATATCTCTTGACCAGCTGTAACTCAAGTAATTATTAGAAAAACATACTTGAAAAAGTAGCAGTTGAATAGAAGAAGGATAAAAATCAACAATTCAAGGCTGTGAGGTGACAATAATAATGGGTTTTAAATGAAAACAATGCATTTTTTTATAAGAGTTTATGCCAGACATAGGGGTTTTGACAGTGAGCTGAAAACATTTTTTGGTGTTTTTTTTCCCAATTACACAAAGAAGTACTTTACTTGAATACCACATGCATTGTTCTTTTTTTCTTGGAGCGTAAAGTAGTGAAATAGCAGCTACTTTATAACATAAAAAATACAAACGGTTAAACTCAGTCACTTCTATGCAAAGTTAAGAAAGCCATACAGTCGTTAGCTCCCCCCTCCCACCCCAATGAGTCACTTAACCATTTTTCAACTGCTAGTATTTATTTTCTGTTGGACAGTAAAGAATAGATGATCTTCAAACAAAGTTCTTGCACACACTTCATGATTCACTGTATACTGTATGGTAACTGGTTTGATGTCAATACCAGAAATAAATTCTTAATCTGTTTCATAACTAGTACTGTGGCCAAAAGGTGGCCAACATTTACTACTGATAACCATGTTCATATACTGGTTTTTATTCTTTTTTTCTGAGATGTTAGTAGAATAAGGCCGACCGTTCACTTTACCAGGAAAAAATAAACCAACTAAAAAAGAACCACTTCCCTCTGGTGTTAAAAATTCACCAAACCTTTAGATTTGTTTTAAGTTTATGCAGCTGACAGAATTAAGAATAAACATTACTATACGAAAAATGCTGACACAAGTACTAAACCATAGAGCAGCTGATCTTATATGCGTGCATAATAATGAACTCCCTGATGTAGTTTTCAACTTGGAAAACCCTATGTGTCTTCTATTTTAGATTCCTTTCAACAGTTAACAACTAAAGGCCTTATTCATGAGGTAAATTTATCTTGGGAAATGCCCTGAAAGCACAGACTGTACTCTTCCTATGTACAGTAGCTTACTATTTTCTGAAGATTTATCACATACATTTCTCAGTAAGAGATTACACGTCATTATTTCCAAAACTGATTATATTGATCATATTATACAGCATTTTTACTAAAAAGTAAAGGATTTTTTTCATGATCCTTCTCTTCTGAACAGACTTACCTGGTTACATAAATCTTGTAATTAAGGGATTTAGGCTCAATCATTTTATCCTTGTTTTTTATTGTTGTGTTTATTTATTGTTACAGCAGCAGCTGAAGGAAGCATTTGGAAAGATCTCACAAGGAAAAATTCTTGTTGGCTTTTCCCACTATAAGTGTCCAGCCAGCTTCTGTATAACCAAACAATAGCTAGTGAATTATAGTGTGTGGTTTTTAATTTATTGCAAGATTTCTTTCTTTTTTTTTTTTTTTTCCTTTTTTTTTTTTGGCAACACGGATCTCCAACCCAAGAACCGCATCCAAAGTCTAGATGGCACTGGATTCTGGTTTCAGTTCATTCTTTACTTTGGCCATGATGTGAAATATAAATCAGCTACACTCCATTGTATGGTTGATGTTTGCTAACATTTCTTTGACACTGAAATGCAGGCATCTGACATGAGAAAGCCAAAGAACACGAATATAAAGATGCATGGTGAATATTTATATAACTATTAAATTGTAAGCACTATTCTTCTCTTGTGTTGCTAGAGGGTATGATTCCATCTCCTGAGAGCATCATCCCCCCAGTCAACCGAACTAAAGAAACTGAAGAAAAAAAAAAATGTTATATTTTAACAAATTATTCATTTAGGTTATATTTTAAATTATGATCTGCGTAACAGAATTTAGCTCTAGATGACAAACAACTTGATCAAATACTTATAGGTAAGAATAAAAATTTCCTTTAGGTTTAAACCCTTCTCTGCCCAAATGTCCTATTCCAGGCTATTTTCTAAAGGGATAATAATGCAAGTAAGCTTTACTTAAAGTAGTTGAAAGATGTCTCAAATTTTATTTATAGATGTAATAAGAAACTTGGATCACTCTGAATACGAGAAAGCCTATTTACTTTCTGACCCACAGAACTCAAGGAAACCGATTCAGAGATTTAAAGGAACAAAAACACACACACACACACAGAAGGATGGTTTTGAAGCCAAGTGCGTAGGTATGATAACATAGCTATTCTGTATGAGCATCTTAAGAGTTCTGACTGACGTTATGGAACTTTTGGTTCATAACTACTTTGATATACGTGTAATCTATGCATTCTTTTGCATCAGTATTTTACCAATCAGGAAGTGACAAGCTACACAAAACACAAAATAGATCCATACTGCACTTCCTTGAATTTCTTGAAGATTCCTAAGGTAGAAGGATAGCAACAACAAAAGAAGCATTTGAAAGGGTTGTACCACCATCCAACACATGGGATGAACAATATTGCAAACATGGATGAGAGCGAACGTTTTGAAAGATCAACTGAGAAATAAGTGAACCGATTACAACAGAAAAAGAAGGAAATGCTGTGTATTCAGAAATAAAAGTAAAAAAGGGCGCAGAACAGTATCTGATAGCAAGAGGACTGTTTTCTATATCCAGAAAGACGAGGCTGCAGTCTATGCAAACAAAAAAGGAGCTGAAGAGCATTTAGTTTTTGTGTACTAGAAGCAACACATAACAGCCTGGACAGAGAACCAAACTGGTTTCATGCCTGTAAAGGCTCCTTAATGCATGTAAATAGATACCATATTCCTAAATAGTACCCTGAACAATGATTAATGACACTTCTGTGTTAGCCCTTGTAAATGAAATTAGTTTTTAATATAAACAAACATTAGGACATATAGACAAAGTGTGAACAAGCAGGGGACATGCTTGTGCCACACGCCTCTGTAGATGTTATTAATATTCAGCCAGTTCAGTAACACAGTCACAGGAACTCAGTGCTGGTTCAGTGGAGATAGTGGCACTGCCAATAACCTTAATCAGTTTAAACTTTTAAGAAGCTCAGCCTACTTGCACAGACTTGACTTCCTGGCCTGCTTTTTCCTATAGAATTCCAAAGCATCTCCTGGGTTTTAATTTCCATATTGCGCAGCTCAGTTCACTCCAGCTGACACTGCTGATCCGCTGAGCTCTGGCTGTTCTGTTTCTGAACCTGGAAATTCAGAGTCCATCTCTTTTTCCCCTGTCCTTCACTGGAAAACGTTGCAGGTAAATCTTTGCCTTCTTCAGTTCTACTCCTGTTTAATAATCTCTTCATGGGGCAAAAAGACTATATAAAATACAATCATCTTCTCTATTATGCTTTGCCACTATATATACTGAGTATGGTGGCTGCATGGATTTTCATTTGTGATCTTTTCTGAACACAGAATGCATATATAAATCCTATAGAGTTGGGGTTTTGGTGGTTTGGTTGTTTGGAGTTTTTTTGCATTTTTGCATCAAATCCCAATATCAACTTCTGCACACTTTAACATCACTCAGTGACAGGTGGTCCAGGCTTTTTTGTTGGGTTGTTTTGGTTTTTTTTTTTAAACAAACAGCTTTTGTGGTGGTAACAGTCTCAGTTTCTAGTTCTTTGCCATGTTTCCATTCTGCTGTAATTCAGTAATACCTGGTAGAGGTCTGAGTTTAGTTTTCTTTTAAGCAGCATTTAGCCTTTTCTGATATCATAGTTCACAGGACTATTATATGACAGATACTCTTAAGTACCAGGCATAAAATCAAACCATTCTGGCAACATTTCAACTCAAAACAATCAAATAGTGATATGCTGTCATTTTTAGAAGCTGCAAACCATAAAAATGAAATACAACTTTTACACACAAGTTTTTATACCTTTTCCAATACTTCTACTTTTCTAAATAAAAAAACAGAACCCATTTATCATTTTTCATTTGATGGCCATATCAAATTGTGTGAGAGCAATACAAATCATTTGTGCCACCTTTCCCAGCACAGAGTGAGGTTTCCTTCAGGCACATTTGCATGGCTGAATTTTATTTTTTGTGATGAGGTATAACTTCCTCCTGGTAAAAAAGGGTCCTACTACATCCTCCAAATTTTTATGCTGATTGGGATCATCAACTCATTGGAAATTTAGTTTTTCTTCTAATATATCTGTACTTTCAGTTCTGCTTTTTCTTTATATCCTTGTAGGTTGTTCTTCTACAACAAAATCTCTCCCAGCAACTGACAGCTTTAGTTCATAGTGGCTATTTTCTCATCACGTCTTGCAATCTGATTCAATTACGTCTGAAAAATCTGATGGGCTTTTGATATATTCAAGTTCAGGTCTTCCAGTTGTATTTTCCCTCTTTTTTAAGTCTCTTTCCTTCATTAAGGTTTATTTAAATTAGAATTTCTGTGCTTTCAAAAATTATGCATCTGAAGAAGAACAAACTTGTTGACAAATGGATCACAGGCTACTTCCTCCTCTTAATGTCTTCTATGAGAAAATTAAAGAAAAATAAAATCAAAAGCCAGAAACAGAGAAAGGAATTTGCAGGGCATCATAGGAGGGGAGAACAGAGCGAGAACACTACAGGCCTCTCGATACTGTGACAACTGCTCTAACCAAAAAAATCTGCTTCAATAAAATGCCTAGAAATGACACATTTTAAACCAAACTTCAAAGAGCCAGACACAACATGCACGGTGCAAACTGGAATTCACCCATAATTCCCTACTGTGAAGAGGTAGAAAAATAGAAACATGATCTCATTTTGCCATTATTGCTTAAAGATAGTAGACATGACAGACAAGCCCAGTGACAAAAAGAGAAGCACATTTGCCTATGGTTATCTCATCTTCTTGGACACTGCCCCTCACTTAATTCTTCTGGAAATACACATTGTGTTGTTTTATAAACATCATTTTCATTTCCTTTTCAGGGAGTTGTCCTATCAACAGTCATTATTATAGTGCCCTAACTATGTCAACTCCACATAAAAGTTCCAGCCTTCTATCCAAACATCCCTCAGCTTCTTTCTCAAAGGCTTATAAGGAAACAGAAGGAAACACAATATAAAAGCACTGGAGCATATGTCTATACACCTCCACCATCAAAACAGAAAAATCACTGACCCAGAAATACCCTGAACTGTGTATGGTTCTCTAAAGACCACAAGCAATCAACAGAATGTATCTCAGCTCTATACAAATCATAACAATATTTTCCTTTTTTCCCCCCCTCTTTTTTCTTCCCTCCCCTCCCCCCGCAACAAACTTAACCTCTCATGGCACGTGATGATCTCTGTGGTAAGAAGGCTAGAAGTAAAATCAGGGTGCCCCAGAGTCTGTGGAAATACAGGCACTGACTTAAATGAAACTAGAACTCTAACCTGCGAGAGAAAAGGATTGGCTTAAATACGTTTCTTGATGAAAAACTTTCTAAAACCTCTGTTAAGTGTGGCACCCAACTGAGTGAAGTGGAACAGGTCTTTTTCTCCAAAACATAGCACGGTGCATCTTCATAGCAGGTGGAAAGGAACAGTAGAGTGGAATTCTGTTGCAGCAGTAGGTGATGGGACTACTTGGCTTTTCTAGCAAAATTAGTTTGTTTTTCTTATGTTCTCTGCTATATGTTGAACTCTTATTTATGAAGCACGTGCTTGTTTGCAGCACAACCTCAAGAACTCTTTGTTTTTCTCCATCTACTTAGACAGTACTAGATTTTATGGCAGGTTTTTAGGACCTCATCCCATTAAATAAGTAAAAAAGTGGTTCTTTGATTATTTTATAACATAACCCAGGGAAATAAGCATTTTTAGCTGCCGTCATATCATGACCACCTTAAATTGTGAAATGTCTTCTCTAAAATTCTCTCAAACAACTGACAGAATTGTTACATCTGTGCAGCATTATGCTTTTTTTTTATTATTATTTTGATGTACAAAAAGAACTGCTGTATGTCCAATCCTGTAGTGGATCTAAAAGATGCAAAAAAGCAACCATGTCCCTCTTTAAATGCTTACCTTAAAGATGCTACCGCCTATTTAAATTAAGAATAAATTAGTACGCAGTAAGATAGCACTTCCTAAAATGTCTAACATACAGAATACAATCTTATTGCTACAACTGCCTTGTCAGCAAAGAAAATGTCAAATAAAACCTAAACCTACTGGCTTCTAAGAGGCATAATAATTTTATCTACCTTGCGTAAATATACTAGCTACTAAAATGCATGCTTTAAAACACAAAGAAAAAACCCCAGTCCTTCCACGATATTAGTCAAAGACTGATTCTGCAACAAGGGCAGAGACAACACTAATTTGTAACTTAAAGGAAGGAAAGCCTAAAAAGTAGGCAAAACACTGAATAACCTTATCTTAATATGTTTGCATTCATTAAAAACGCCATCAAAACTCACGAAGCTTTGGTTCAGATTAAAAAAGAAAAAAAAAATCCTTTGTACAATGTCAATAATAAGTTAATAACAATGTTGCATATACAGAATTCCAAGCTGCCTTCATACACAAACTGCCATAGTGACAGTAAGTCAGCAAGTCTTTCATGCACCAGTCCCTTTGATCCAAACATGTAAGAAGCTCATGTCCAAACACACTCACTGAATCTTCATGCTTCAATTCACAAAGGACCGAACAGCAGTTTTAGTGTCAGACTTCTTAGGCAAGAGCAGGAAGATAATCCAGAAACAGCCAAACAGTTTGTTATTTCGTTCCAACAATAATGGGCATTTTTGATCAATGATTTTTTTTACCATTACAACCAATTTCTGAGTGCTAATATAGCTAATTTGATGATTCACCAAATTCACACGAAGCCCTGAAAAACAAACCCACAAGAGATTGGAAAAGATCTGGCAATTTCAGTTTCCAAGGTAGACAAACCAGTATTGTTAATTTTGCCTTCTCCTCTCGGTCCTTTGCATACAAATTACTTTTCTTGAACTCCCTTCTCTCGTTTCAGATTCTTTCCTCCCATATCTTTCAAGAAAACTTTCAAAACTACAGTCCTCAGTAAGCTTCCCAATCCTTTCCTTTCTACCAATTCTCTGAAAAAAAAAAAAAACACCCCACATGCACAGCATTTCTTATCCCATTCCTGGCACCTAGCAATCTCGCTGTCTGGTGGACATAGCAAACCATTCTATTAAATTGTGATATGCTCTGAGGGTTTCACAGCAAGCATCTAAGAATGCTCTGTGTGTCTGTGGAGAGCACTTGTGCGTTAGATTTGAAACAACACGCTGAGTTCAGCAAAAAGATTGCTGGACCTTGCAACTGCATAAAAAAGCTGTCAGGGTGAGAGAGGGAAAGCCATTCATGTTTGATGAGAAAGGTAGAAGTATTTAGGTTTAAAACTATTCTATTCTAATTGAAAACAATCAAAGGCTAAGGAAAAAGAGGCATTTTGTTGTCTAACTGTATTCCAAATTATGCCTTTATTGATGGAGCAGAGAATTCTGGCAGGGAGGGTGGTTGATGCAGAGGAAAAGTGGATGAACCCAGGGGATACAAAGAAATCATCTGCTAGAGGAGGAAAAACAACAGACAAAATGGGCTGCAAATGTTAAAGAAAAAGAGGCAGCAGCACAGGCCTGCATGTCAAGAAAATGAAGGGGACTGAACAATAGCTGGATACCTCTGGGTATCAAAGGACTAAAGTCCGATGGCATTATACATGCAAAAGCAGTGCATATTACTTGTTTATATTGGTAGGTGTGAAGGTCAGCTACTTATAGGCACTTAATGGCAAGTGACATTAACAAGGACAAAACAGGAGACTACTTTAAAGTTGACACTTTGTTTTTACTGACTTCTAATAAAATATAATCTGAAGGGCTTTAAGAGGGACTGGCAGCCAAAAGAATTATTTATGAAACTAAGGATAACTAGCTAAACAAATGCAATTAGGAGTGGAGAGAAAGGGTTAAACCAGTCAGTTTTGTGCTAAAACAAACAAACAAAATCTTTCTTCAATTCAGGCTTAAAGGTTCTCACTTCTTCCATAACAGAATACAGATGATTCACAGCTGTTTGGCATCTGTTGCACTTCTACCTAGTGAATGCATTCTCTTTGTCATTAGATATCTCCAAACACATGAACTGGAGTACTCACATCCAGTTCACTGGAGTATGAGCATCCTGTATGTTATCAAATGTTCCTTATACATTTCTGACGGTGGAAATCAAGAACTAGAGACCTACAGGCACAGTAATATGAAAGAAATATCTGCTTACCTGTGCCGAAGAAAATACATTTTCACTTAGTACAGCTATTTAACTTGTGAAAGAATCTAAAAGCATCTCCCTTCAATTCAAAGTAAGATTTTTATTACGTACATTGTTAGCAAATAAAAAAACCTTGCAGTTCGAAAGGCAGAAAAGTGTCAGTTCTTCTGATTTATGATCAGAGAAGTCTTGTGTTTACTGGATGATTCAGAAAATGTAGTTGTTACTTAGCTGCAGTATTTTGCAAATGCAAGATGAGCCAAACTTTTGGTTACTTCATTTTGAAATGCAGAAGCTTTTGACCATATGAAACCAATTTTATGTATGCCACTGATTCAAAATTAAAAAAAAAAAAAATGTTTATGTATTACTTTTGGCATCAAATTATTTTATAGTATCACATGGATGAAATATCTCAGTTGAAAGAGCTGTGCAAAGTACTCAAATTGGCTTGGTTTCTTCCTCTTTGATAAACCTCTAGCCTGCTTGGAAATTCCTATTTTTTCCAGACCTCAGTTTGGTAGGCTTATTTGGCAACCTATCATCTTTCGCAGGCACATACTCTCTCATTTTCTAGCAGCTGTGGACATACAAATTTCCATAAAAATCTACACATATCCACTTAAAAGATCAGATTCAGAAGCTTCAAACCTGTTAAAGCAGGAAAGAATAACAGCAAAGCAAAAGTAGCAGTTCTTGAGATAAATCACAAAAATAACATATAAAAGTGACATCTACCTATTTTCTCTTCTAAAAGTGAAAAAAAAAAAAAGCATCAAGTTTTCATGATAATACGTATCAAGAGCATATTTGAAATTAATATGTGCAAGCCCTGTAACAGTGCCCAAAGACATTAAGAACACACGTTTTTCCTAAATGCCATATTTTAAAATGAATGAACAGCAACAAATGTAAAGTTCTGGTCAAAAGATGCACAAACTTAAAACAATTGATGTGTATGTAAAAACACTGTAAGATGGCACATGATTTGCATACACAGGCTATATCTGGACACATATATAATCCAGAGCTCTCATTATTTGTAAATTCCTGGCAATTAGAAGTCCTGAAATAACAGTAAATATTTAACACCATTTAATGCCAGTAGAAATACACATTTGCCCAACATAGCATGTTAAGACAACTCCGCAGCCTATTCATGACTATGGCTAAGGCCACAACATCCTTGCTTTTAACAGAAGTGGAAGAATTTTTTCAAGTATTGTTAGAATGATACCCTCATCCTCCCTTCCCCCACAAAGCTCTGCACTAAGATTAATGAAGTAGTTCATGCCTTTCAGAGCTACAGAAAGCTGAAATAATAACTAAATAGTCTTCAGTTATGTTTTCAGACTTGTCTGTACCACTGTCTTAAAACTCGGATTCTGATAAAACTACATTGCTTTATCTCTCAGAGAACTACCTACCTGTAACACAGTCTTGTTAATATTCTGATTTTCTCAGATGATAATTACTATAGTCTATTGGAGGACCAGTGGCATAATTCCTTGGTAAAGTATCTCAAATTCAGACAGGCATAATGAAAATACGTTTTAGAAGACAATTATGGAACTGTTCCTGAATAAGGGTCTGTTTCTGCAAAAGGTAGATAAGCTACTTCTCCTTGCCAGTTACTCACACATAATTATGCATAGTCAGTGAAGCAGATGTTGAGTTTTCACATACACAATGTACAAACAACATCTTTTTGCTTTAAAAAGAGGTTTGACAAAGTTATAACAGCCAAAACCTGTTATTTTTATTATCATTATAAACAGACGGTAAAAATATTACTAAGAAACATTTTTGGTTTGCTGATGTCCGTGACAGGTAACATTTCTACAATCACCAAAGTTACCAGGAAAAAATTAACCAAATATATCAAACAAATACCAAATAGGAATTCAAACAACATTCAGAACATGTGAAGCAGTAGCAGAAATACGTAATGGTTTTATAAAGAAGATTATTTCCTTGTAAAAATTATTATTTGTGTTTATAGAGCTCTCTGGTAAAAGGTCAAAACTAAGAAAAGATTGCATTTCGGGCTATTCATCAAAAGTCCTACAAACAACAATAAAAAGTCCCAGTGTCACAAAGACGGAACATCAGTCTGCCTTCCCGCAAAATAAGATAACTATTTAGCTTGTAATTTTACTTGTAACTTTGGAAAGCTTCTGATTTGACCAGCAAATATACACTGAGTCAATATTAAACACCCAAAAAATGCCCCCCCCAACTAAACAATATTAGCCCGCCCCCAAAAAAACAGAACCACCCCCGCCCCAAAAACCAAATTCTCTTTCTCTTCCTACAAACTTTAAACCTAATCATGTAAATCAATAACCAGAAATCCTAGCACCTTAACAGTCCTTTTGTTGAAGCTCTCACCATTGTATACAAATACATTTATTTTAAGAATCTTTATTTTAAGACTTCTGGGCTGGCACAAATGAAGCTAAGTAACTATTAAGCATTTGCCTTCATTCAGGATTTTTAATACTTGTAAATCTATACTACCATCTATATTGCAAAATATATGTACCTACACTGTCACTTAATTTACCAATTGTAACAGATTCTGAGATGTCGGGGGAAAAAAAATGGCATTTAGTTTACTATTCTGATATTCCAAATCACAATTATATAATTCAAAGAAACCTGACCCCATCTAAATACGGACACTCAAATACATGTGTTAAGTGCAAGTCAAAAAATTTCTATCAATTAAAAAAATTCAGTAGCCTGGATTAAAAAACCTTGGTCCCTACTTTTAAGCCCTCCGATGGTTTGCTTCCTGGTCTCAGCAGAAAAACAAAACCCAATCCCCTCCAACTTCCCCTTTTTAATATCCCCACCCCGCCATGCCCACCAATATAATATTCTATATGGCACAGCTTAGAAATTAATCTAGAGAAAGTAGATGATATTGTAATCTCATAATTCATGCTATATTGAAAAAAAGTAACAGCTACCATTTTCAACACGTTTCTAGCTAAATACTGCCTTAATTTCCATATTCATCAAACATTTACTCTTCTTAGAACCACAATTTGGCCTAAAATTTGGCTATCTATACATTATCAATATGAAACAGGTAAATTTGCAGGTAAACACCTCAGCATGGCACATTCTAAATATGTGGTCTGCCACAGATATCTTTATATTTATACAGCAGAGTTACAGGAAACTGTCACTACTAATACATAATTGTCCTGCAGTTACAGGGCTACGAATGTTACTCCCCTAGCTATTGCTGATCGGCGAGGTTCTCCTTCACTGGTATGTGACCCAGCTGCAGCCATGTGGCTGTACAGCAGTTCCCTTCACACAGCAGATGCATTGGCCGCTCTCATACTAAAATTTATATGTATTAGCATTGCTTATGTTTTATTCCTAACAAATTAGCACTAGCTCTGCCACAGCAACAGCAGTTTGCCATTAAAACTCAAGCTATGTTATCATTTTCACTAAAGAGAAAGTTGAATTTTCTTCTGTATCTAGCTGCTTGCACCTGGTATCCTACTATAAAAGGAGACTTTGGACTTCACCTGTCCTTAATACAGAACTTGAAACTAAAGTATTAGAGAAAACATGCTTGCTACTGAGGCATGTAATTTCTTCCTTCCCCTTTATTCTAAAATTATTCACATTACCTACTTGAAAAAAAGCCCAAGCAACCTAAGATTTGAATCACACAGAGAACGTGGTAGATTCTTATCACAGGGACCCTTTTCTCACTAAACAGTGAAATGTGTGCTGTCCTCAGTCAGACAGAAAATAATTTCTTGTTTCTGAATAACAAAACATGTATTTACTACAGACACTGTTTAAGCTGTTTAAGAAATATTTTTATGCTTTGCTTTTGTCATTTTATCAATGCTCTATTTGTGTTCAGCAGCATCCTCTATTGTACAAAACAACAAGGTGACAGACCCAATCATTAGAACTTGACATTAACGTGCTCACATTCCATGGCCACAGCTTTATTACAAAAGCCATGAAAGAGTGAATTTAAAATATGGCAGAACACCAGCAAATTCTTTTCCATTTCCAATTCTAGAAACCATCTTTCCGATCGTGAATAGCAACCAGGCCCACAAAGTTTCTTCTCCTTCCACTAAGCTATATTTTTATTCATTCTCCTCTTCCCATGCTCTCCAAAAGGGCAAGGGATGCTTCCTCCATCACTACCTACACCTGTTAAACTTGAAGATCAAAATTATTTATTTGCAGAAGAAAATTTTATTAATTTTCCCTCACTAATACATGGTTATTTATACAGTTCTGCCAACAAAGAGGAAAATGGGAATTCATTGGACATGGCATCAGCATCACCATTACTTCAACAACCCCATTCTGTTTGAGATAAAATGAGCTAAAGTTAAAATTCTTTTAACTGCTGTGAAATGCCTATTCATACTAGCACGCCAAGCAGCATTGTCAACAGAGCAGATGCCCCAGGTCACCTGCAACCATGAGAATTTTAAAGAAAACTGCTCTGAAGGCAAAAGGATAAAAATTCATCATTTTTAATTTGCATGAAATAGCTACCATTTAAGTTCTTGCATAAAAATACATTAAAATTTTGGGGGGATTGTGCTTTAATTATGGTTCAAGCTAAAACAATTAAAATGTGAAATGACACGTTGCCAATTACTGCAGTAAATTGAAAGGTCAGCTGTTCCACACTTTCTAAAACAAGGAGGCAAACATCTAGCAAAGAAACACAAAATCCATAAAAAGTTTTTAGCCCACAATCTTGTATCAATAGACACAGATCTTACAAAACAGAACACTAAGCCTTCTAGTACCATTTTTCTTTCAGCTGAGAGACAGAACCAAGGCCTCACAAAAGTGACTTTGTATAATTTAACTGGGCTATAGCCCACAAAAACTGCTATCGCTGACGCCCAGCGTGCTGACAGGAAATAGTTGCTGCCTTGAGCCTTGATCTACCCACGTGAAATGGAGCTTGCTGGCTGACCACAGACCGGCCTCTGTTCTCTTTGTAATTGTCAACATCTGCTCTGCAGATCTATGAATAATTTTAATGACACACACACAAAAAAAATCTCTCCTACTGACTCCAAAGATTGTTGGTTTTGGTTTTTTGTTTTTAAACATGTGTAATCTGACACCAAGATTAAGAGAGAGCCTGTTTTGCTCATAGGTTAAGATTTACATTCTTCTGAAAGATGCCATTAAAATGGAATTCGGGGTAGGTAGGAAAAGCTAATGTTGCTGACTGTTACCTTCTAAAATCAGGTAGCCGAATAAATGTTGGCAGTTGAGATAATACATCATTTTCAAATATTTTAGGTAAATGGAACAACAGTCCACTGGCGTGGGCTCCGTGTGTGAACAACAGTCCACTGGTGTGATTCCTCCGATTGCTTGATTCATGCCAAGTACAACAAACCTCAACTCAAATGCCTGAAGAAGTGAGGATGCAGATATACCAATGGACACACTCAACATGACTTGAGTTTCAGTTAAAAGAAGAAACACATCTGAGGACAGAACAGCAGCAATATCACTTGAAAATTCAAGTTTCCTGCTCTTTCAAGCAAGCCATCAGGGGTTCGAAGACTGTCAAGCATTTGAATCTAACAGTATCCAATTTATTTTCATTTCACAATCACTGATTTATTTATATATTTATTTATTTTTATAGAACTGTGTGAATAGGAAAGATAGGATAAAACTCTGGGGACATGGCCACAGTCCAATTTTAGACTGTCACCATGCCTAGCTAAAAAGGAAGAGAAGTAAAGAAAAACGGAGATGCATAGATGCATTGCCATTGGCCTGTCTGCAGTACTCATTAGCGATGCTACTCTTCATGATCAGTAAAAGCAGAAGAGGGAAACAGAAATAATTAAAGAACAAATCACAAGGGGAGTGAGTACTTGCCAGTATAATTCTCAGACAGTTTTCCAGGACTGGAACATAATGTGAAAAGGCTTTCTTGACTGACTCCTGAGCATAGCATAGGTAGACTGTTGGCTGCATATGGGACAAAACTAGGAAAAAAAAAAAAAAAAAAAAAAAAAATCCTTTCTCCTTTAGGTTAAATACCCAGAAAATACACAGAAGAAAAAGAACAATGATAAGCATAAAGCTAAACATGGTCTTTTTAGAGTCTTGCTGAAGCATACACTATATTCAGGTCCACTGCAATGACTTTTTATCTCTCTTTCTTGCTTTTATTATAATAAAGCTGAGAATTTCCCTGCAATTTCCCAGATGTAAATGCTGTGACAGTAAGATTGCTTCTTGCTAACTTGGGTTCAGCATTACCGTTCTGGCCTGGCAGCACTCTAAACGAAGCGTGTCAAAGTGTATGAGCGCATTTAGTGTAGCACTGCTTAGCAGAGGTCTGTGGACTTGTAAAGTCTGGTTTCTTTCAGAAACATTAAAACCTGTTTAAATGCAATTGCCAACCTGATGACCCATTTACCTCCTTTCCCTGAGACTTTGACTCAATAGATAGATCGTTTCATGGATGCCGTACTGTTTTTTCCTGAATATGAAGATGATTATTAACCTGCTGCTTTCTTGCATTCATGGGTGGTTACATGTAAATTTCTTTATTAGAAACTACTAAGCAATTTGCTCCTTGCCAAATGAATGGGCAATTAAGTATGGTGTGAACTTGTGGCTCTTCTGTGAAGCATCAGGGAAGGAGAAAATTCTTAGGGGGAAGAGATGAAACTGAGAATGAAGTGGGAAAATGAAAGCTGCTGAATGCTCTCATGGCCATAACAACCAATTCCAAAAGTTTGCAGTGGAAAACAGCAAAAAGCCTTAGGACACCCAAAAGAAAACATACAGCATGAGACCTGGCTCAAAGTTCCCCAAAATTACACAAAGTCAAACAGATGGGTTTCATACAAATAAAAGTCTGGCATGTATGTTCAAAATAAATTTCAATCAAGGTGTATAAAAAAGTCAGTATCACTATTATGTGATATTAAGCACAAACTTGGACCTTATTTTACTAGCTTTTAACAAAGAACATGGACATGACTTTCGCTCTGGAGAATTCACAATTCTGCTGCAAAGGTGCTTAAAAAGGACAGGGAATGACAGATGGAAAAGAGAATAAAGAATGTGAACAATTAGATGAGGCAAAAATCAAAACAGAGGCACACCAAGTAAATCTAGTGCAGAAGGCTGTTTGTGCTAAGTGGCTGTGGAAGGAGCATTTGTATAACATGTTGCAGTCTGATTTAAAAAACAAAAGTAAACCCCCAAAAAACAACAAACAAAAAAAAAAAGGATGTGCATCTTAAGAGTCACTGCTTGGGATTTGAACTCCCATCAATCATATTATTTTGTCTTGTTATATACTTATACAGTAGGAGATGACCCAGATATAGAGTACAA
This sequence comes from Fulmarus glacialis, assembly GCF_000690835.1. NCBI lineage: Eukaryota > Metazoa > Chordata > Aves > Procellariiformes > Procellariidae > Fulmarus > Fulmarus glacialis. The sequence goes on along the minus strand of NW_009192250.1, from coordinate 8,547 downwards.
GGAAGATGAAAAAACATTAGGAATACATTACATCAGTTCAAAGCTCTTGCACTATAGCAACAATCCAACAGGCTACACAAGGTATAAATATTTTCCTGTAAGAAACGGCTATGCTACAGAGACTTGTATACATTTTAGTGTAATCACAGCAGTGCAGCTCTCTAGTAGAGATGTGGCTATATTTGCATAAAAGTTGTAGGTAATTAAGATGTAACTATGAGCTATGCTGATACAAATCACTTTTATACAAGTGAACCCACGTAAGGGCTTTTAGTAGTATATTCTGGCATCAAATCCCTAATCAGATAGATAAAACAATAAACTTTCTACAAGCTTACAAGCTTAACAAGCTAAATTATAGACAGCACGCTTATTTTGTCTTTAGTGGCAGAATAAACTCTCCAAAGTGATAAAGATTAAAACAGTATTTTAAGCAAAATTTGAACCATTCTTTAAGCAGCAAGGGCTTGTCTTAATTTGTCTTTACCACTTTATAAAATAATCATAATCCTGAGATTAATATGTTCATTACTGTATTTATTTCATTCTGACATTATTAGGGCACACGTATCCAAAGAATTAGCCAAAATAAATATAGGCCTCCTGGTATGCTAAGAAATTATATGCCTGAAAATAGTAATTCATTTCATTGTACAAACTTTCTGAACACCTATCTTTTATGTTGACAGGTATGCTTAATATCTACTCCAATAAATTCAACACTAACTTCAAGAGCATAAATGGAATGGAAAATCCTTCAAATCTGTCTAATAAAAAAATGTCTGGTAACATTTGCTTTTTCTGTTTCAGTAGCTCTGAAAAAAAATCACTGTAATTTGCAGCAACTACTAAGCCATCATACTTTGTTTACCAGCAGCACCAGAATTTTTAATTTCACTAAGGTATTATGTTTGTAAAATGAAGGGTATAAAACTGCTGGGTTTACATTTCTCCTCTGCTGCCTTTTCCTGCGCTGCAGGAGCAGTCATTGCAAGTGATGCAAAAGGTTAAATCCACCCACATCATAGAAACCAACTCATCCAGAGAAGTGGCAAAGGACCAACAGTCACACTAGAAGCCAGATGCAAGACCATTTCCTTCCTTGTCATACACCCCATGCATTGCAACCGCTCAGATTTCCGTTTGGGCCAGGGTTTGACTATCCCTCTGCTAACCACAAAGCACATGCCTACTCCACCTCCTTTACATGTGATCATTCTAGTTCTCAAAAATGCGAGCTGCATACACAAGCACTACTTCTAGAGGAACTAGATAAGCTAATCATCCTTAAGATCATGTAATTGAAATAAATGAATAGACAAATACCTATTCTTTATGAAAAAGGACACACTGTTCACAGCTACAGTTGATCCATGCTAATGCTCTGAAAAGCTCACTATTTTTTTTTATTTGTATAACTTCAGCTCAAGAACTTCTAATCACAGTCCATTTGGCCAAGGCTATACAAACAGAATAAAAATCCCATGTCCCAGTTTGTCACATTTGCACTAAGAAAAAAAATACAAAAATTGAATTAATCATTAAATCTGGATCCTTATACTCAAAAGCTGTTAGACTGGATGAGAATCTGGGTTTTTTACAGCACAGAAAGAAAAAAAAAGCCTCAAACATAACAGTATAACATATATTGTTAATACTTATGAGAGGATACGGTGGATTTAAACATTTTAACATTCAGCTTCCTTAACTAGTCAAAAAATCAGACAAGAAAGAACTACTGTAGAGACAAATGTTAAACATGGCAGGATGAGGTCAGTATAAAAAATACTAAGAAACAAAATTTTGACTCTGATAGATCAAACTGGCCTTTAAGACCTACTATCCAATATGGGAAATGATGCTTTCATACTCACACACTCAGCCACTCCCATCACTATGGAAATTACTATGAGCTCTCCTGAAAATTTAGCCCAGTACTTTTATCACTAAAAGGTGAAACCAAAAAAGGAAGTTACTTTCCAATAATAACTCATGCTCATACACAGTTTTTAAATGGTGGAAAGTTGTTCAGTGCCCAGTTGCAAAAGACAACTTTTTTCTATATATAAGGCTATAATAGGGAGCTGCATTGCAGTAAAAGTATGTTTGAAATCAGTACTTTATTACACTAAAAGCCACAGTAAAAATATTTCCCTTTTTTGTGGAATCAGCACTTTGATTTTCAAATTCAAAGAAAGAAAATTACAGGAAGTTAAGGGTGTATCTGCTCTGTGCTCTCACATATGGAGGACCAACTGAAAAATAAACATCAATAAATTAGTTGGAAACTTGTATTCGGAGTAGGCTTTTTGTTTTGAAAGAAAAAAAAAAGAGTTACAGCTACTTCAATATCGCACCCATCATTTTAAAACATCCCTCATATGTTAGACAAAAGCAAAGTTTCCTTAAGCTATAAAAGGCAATGAGATAGAAGCCCAAAGTGAAGTTTAAAGGCTGTTTATTTGTAAGCTAGCATATCAACAGGGTAAATATGGAAGATCTAACAAGAATAAACGGAGCATTCAGAAACTGGAAGTTATTAGTTGTTTCCATCCATGTCCCTAACTGCAGTCCTACATTAATAACCAAGGCCTGATTTTATTTTAACTTCTTGCCCTATTTTTCAGAATTATCGAGGAGACATTAATGTCAATAATAGTTTGGAAAACAAATTACGCATTTCTGAAAATTTAATCCTTCACAGTTTTCCTTTACACTTGGTATTACCTGTCCATCTCTTAACATCAAATGTCTTACGAAAAATTTTTTTAGGATGCAAACATGTTGCATTCCATATCGGTATGACTAATTACTTAAAATACATGAAAAGATCATCAGCTGGAACAAATTGTAGCTCAAATCAGAGATAAACGGTTTTCTACCTGCTTAATTTCAATGTCCATCAAAATCATATCATGCTTTTTCTGCTATAGAAGTATCCATCATACTGTAAGACTGTACCTCATGAGGTTCAACGAGGCCAAGTGCAAGGTCCTGCACCGGGGTCGGCACAACCCTGGGTATCAATACAGGCTGGGGGATGAAGGGATTGAGAGCAGCCCTGCCGAGAAGGACTTGGGGGTACTGGTGGACGAAAAGCTGGACATGAGCCGGCAATGTGCGCTCGCAGCCCAGATGGCCAACTGTATCCTGGGCTGCATCAAAAGCAGTGTAGCCACCAGGTCGAAGGAGGGCTTCTGCCCCTCTGCTCTGCTCTGGTGAGACCCCCCTGCAGTGCTGCGTCCAGCTCTGGAGTCCTCAGCACAAGGAAGACATGGACCTATTGGAGCAGGTCCGGAGCAGGGCCACAAAAATGATCAGAGGGATGGAACACCTCTCCTATGAGGAAAGGCTGAGAGAGTTGGGGTTGTTCAGCCTGGAGAAGAGAAGGCTGCGGGGAGACCTTATTGCAGCCTTCCAGTACTTAAAGGGGGCTTATAAGAAAGATGGGGACAGACTTTTTAGCAGGGCCTGTTGCGACAGGACAAGGGGGAATGGTTTTAAACTAAGACAGGGTAGGTTTAGACTAGATATAAGGAAGAAATCTTTTACAATGAGGGTGGTGAAACACTGGCACAGGTTGCCCAGAGAGGTGGTAGATGCCCCATCCCTGGAAACATTCAAGGTCAGGTGGGAGATGTCTCTGCCCACAGCAGGGGGGTTGGACTAGATGACCTTTAAAGGTCCCTTCCAACCCAAACTATTCTATGATTCATCAAGAACTTTTTCGAATAAAGCCAAACTTATTCTAGTCCCAAGTTGCTTTTATACTATGTTATAATGTTTCTGTTCCATTTAAATATTACTACGTAATATGAACCACATTCAAGCCTTGTTTAAGCATGCAAATTTTCAAACAAAATATAAAAAGGAAAAATCCAACTTATTTAACACTCCTCTATGGTATACCTTTAAACTCATGCAAAATTGCTAACACACAAAGCAAAATCTGTATGCATTTCTGAACTACTACAAACCTGTTTCTAAGTTCAAAAATATTTGACCCCGAGATGCCTTTACATAAAGCCTCACTAGGAAGTTCTAATTGTGCTTGGAGTTCACAGATGTGGGTAAGCCACTTCTCATTAAACTTTCTAGAACTCCATGAACCCCTTTGACATGCATTTTCAAATGTAAATATAAACATTGACTAGCTTGTGAAACTTTGTTTCATTCCCCTCCAGAGGGGGAAAAGGATCAACCACAAAAGGAAGCAGCCAATTGGTTTTTTTTCTTATATGGTATATCCTTAATCCCATACAAACTAGTAGAATCTACTGTAATTAACCAGTTTGTGACTTCAGTTCTTTCGCTCAGTAGAAAAACATCAGGACTTCACTATTAATGACACGTTTTTAGGTAACATGGGTGAAGGAAGAGCAACCAGTGACCAAAAAACCCAGGAAAGTGTTGACTATCTTTTTATTTAAAGACAACAAATACAAGTGAGCCATTAATAGTGGCAAAGATACAGGGAGAGCGGGGGGGATATATCAATCAGCCTTTTCATGTTTTACTCATTCTTAAGTAAGAAAGTCTTACCCTCTATCCAGTTTTTGCCTTTACTAATACAACCAGCAACAGGCATTGCATATATCCACTTTCAGATTGCCACCTCAATTATTAATTCAGTTCTGACACACCGACAACAACCCTAGCACTTACGAAGTTGGAATTTTCTGGTCTGCAAGCAGACAAAACAGATGCTCTAAGCCAGAGATAGTCAATCTGTGGCCTATCTGGAAAATTCATCCTACCTGCAATCTACTCCTACCAGCTTTTTACCAGTAACAAGTTGCCTATCGAGATACATGATGGCAATGCAATATTGAGTGTATTGAATTTACGGAAAAGGTCCAGCCATGTTATCAGGTCCTTCCTGCCTTCAGAGCAAGCTACATGCTTGACTCAACCAAAATGTTGGCTCTATTTCCAAACTGAGTATCTGTAGTAAATGCTGATTTGTAGCATTAACTTTTATCAAATATTAAACAAACTTGAATATAGGAAGACTTAGTAAGTAGATAAGCACAACTTTTAAGCTAAATCTATTTATTAGCTAAATCTAACAGGCATCTGTAACAGCACAGAAAAGTGTATGTTATGAAACTCTAACATGTTAATTATTGTTCTTCTATCAGGTGGTCCAGACAGATTATTGGTAAGAACTCAAATCAGCTGTGAAAACTTCCAGATTTATCCAACATAAAGAGTTCTGAGATAATCTGCAAAGTACAGTATGTATCAGGAAGCCATCCAGACACATTACGGAGGACAACAGACATACAGAATCATCATATTTTGTTCAGACCATTGTTTTTATAAATTAGGACAGTCCAGTCTTATCAACCATAGAGCCCACTCCTTTTTGCAAGAGTCTCCTCACATATCACTCCAAGCTTGCTGTTTGCTTTCTATGTGAACAACCATAAGAAAGCAGAGAAGTCTCTTGTCTTTGGGGAGGAAAAAATGGTAGGTCAGATGGAATTATGCTTCAGGCTGAATATACTTCACAGGCTGTGAGACTAAACTAACCTAAAGTAGTGATTTAACAGGCATGGATATGAACTCAGCTGTGTTACTCACATTCAGCAACAATCCTTAAAAACTACTTGCATAAATATTTGTGTAATTAATCCAATCTTAAAACAATTCAGACATTTTTACTTATACAGCACAGTAAAATTTTCAGTATACAAGAAGGGCTACATGATCAAACTTCAATCACATTTCAAGCACAATTCAGACTCGGATATCCTGTAGGATTAGTTTTAATCTACATTTTTTCACTTATTCCAACACAAAAACAGTCAGTTCTCTTAATTTGCTCATTTTCTTCCTGTACCCGTCACTGTGCTCTGCACTTACTGAAAAATTAAAATTATCTTTTTTTTTTTGTAACTATTGGCCAGAAGATAGCAAGTCTACCAGAACACATGTACATGTATTTTAAGGCTTATATTAATACACCTATAAAAGTGTATTTTAATCACTCATCATTTAAACAGAAGATAACCTTAAACAAGCAAATATTGATCTTTTTAAAAGTAGTTTTGTCATTATTATGCTCTCTTTGTACTCTCTTACTCCCCCCACACTCTCTGGGGTATATATTCTGAAATTTCACGCATACCATAAAGTATCTTTGGAATGTTACAGTATAATTGTTTAGAGAAACATTTAATGGGTGAGTAAGCATCAAGAGGCCATGGCTAAGGGAAAAGAAAAGTTAAAATGCTAGAAGCATTTTGTAGTGAATGATCTTCTCAGCATGAGGGCAGGGGATGGACATTTGATCCAAAAATCTGGTATTGACTCAAGTGGTACGAAACCAGCAGCCAGCACTGAGGCATATGAAGCCATCCAACCACCTAACAAAACATCTGCTACCACCCACCTCTTTCAAACTGGACTTTAGTCACTGTCCAGTAAAGCAATAAAATGCTATAGGACATTATTTGATTAATAACATTAATATTATGATACAGGATTACATGATCTCGACAATTGGCTATTTTTTTTTTAATTGGTTGCTTGGTTTCCCAATTTACAGCACAAATAATTTGCATGTGTGTGATACAGAAATGCAACAGAAGTAACTGGAAAAAAAGCTGGGCACTGAATACAGAGACAGCTAAAAAAAGCTGAACATTCTTTCACTACAGGAAACTGCTGGAGACAATATGCTGTAAATTAAAGCCAATTTTCCTGAATTCCCTGAAGGACTGCTCCTCCCAGAGATTCTACAAATCCATTAGCAAAGGCCCATCATTATAGTTTTCTTGGGGCTTATTTACTGAAGAGAGTTTAAAAAAGCACATCCAAAATAAAATGTACAGTGTACCAGGGGTAGGGGAGTGGGACAAATCAGGCCTAACCTTATATAATTGATTCATATCCCGATTATTACAGAACAGCTGAGATGGTTTTTACTCCCAATTCCCCCTCCTCCCCATACTTTTTTAAGTCAAGGAAAAGCAAAATAATTACCTCCCTACCTGAATTTCTGATTAGAAGAATGGATACTGAGGCAGTAGAGGTGCCATATGCTGACATGCACTACTCTGGAAATCAAGTAGTTCTTTTAGCACCAGAGTTAGAAAAGCCAAGCTTCCTATGGACTTGTGTCACAGCTGAAGCTTGTCTTATGATTGGGCACCTAAAATCTCTATGCAAGTGGATTCTGTGGTGCTCAACAACATATGAATTGCAGCTGGTGCAGTACAATCTATCCCAGCTTCATACTTCCACAGAATTTTCAGAAACCTAGTGTCTTTGAGGAACTTCTGTTTCTGCATTAAATTTGGTAGAGAACAGGTAACAAGTTAAAAAAAATTAATTAGGAACGCATAAATAGTGTGATTCTATAAATCTCATCTTGTTAATAAACTCATAGACAAGTACACAAGTTCTGCTATGCAGCCTTTTAGTTCCAAACCCAATATAATTCCCAAAATTCCTCATCTATTTGTAAAATGTGTGAATCTAAACCATATGTAAAAATAATGGATTGCACAAGCTGCTTGATTAAGGCTTTACAAGATATTTGTAGGCACTAAGATTGCAAGGGACTTCCCAGGTCCCTGTATTTGCATCCTACTACCAGAAACACTATATTAAATAGTATCTTCCAGAAGATATACATCCCCATGTTAAAATGAGTTTTCTTTTTGCATATCCCCCCTTAAATAATCTCAGAATTAGCATATTTCTTTTAATTTCCAGCTTAATTCATTGAAGACCCCATCCAATGGCCACTTAGATTAAACACTTCAGATTGTGTAGGACAAGTTTTTACATCCTCAAGTTTTTCTTTCTCTTCTCTTCAACAACACAGTGATCCAGATGTTGCTGTCAGATAAATTCACTGGTTTAAATCTGTAATTTTTTTCCTAATGCCATATTCAAAGGCAAATCCAAATATTCCATGGCTAACTTTTTCTGTAACTACTTTCACTTGGTGAATTTATAGGGAACCATAATACTACTGTTGATTTTAAAACAAGGTCTATAGATTACTTCTTGTGTTACAATGACCATACCAGAGCCTGTAAGTATGTTTTTGGGGGTTAGGGTAATGGGGAACATAACACAGTTTACAATGAAGTCTAACAAACAACGGTATGTTAATCTTTTCAGCCACTTAAATTCAGGAAAATCAAAAGCAAATGTCTTCCTACCATAGCATCACAAAACCCAACCCCAAATACTTGCATCTTAATGCCTGCTGGGATGTTTTCTGCTAAATATCCATTAGATTTCTTATAATACTCAGTACACACATTCCTCCACAAGCTGGACTGATTTCTTCCACAGTTTAACTTGTTTTTGCCAAAGTCTCTTTTAGTTCAGCATTGGCTGCCTGCCTAACGAAACAACCTTTCTTTATGCCAAAACTGTCATCTTCAGTTGCACAAGATGCATCTTTACTTACAAACATGTATAATGAGCCCAGTGTTTAATGACTGAAGAACTGCTATTTTAAAATCATCTCTAGCAAAAATTAAACAGATACAGTAGCGGTCAGTACCTAACCTGGGGCGGGGG
>NW_009192249.1:76637-101479 GCF_000690835.1 Fulmarus glacialis | reverse complement strand
GGGGGAGGCGGGCGGGGAGGTTAAGGAAAAAAAAAAAAGGAAAAAACCCACCACACAAATGGGAAAATTATTTTTTATGGAACATAACTGTACAGCATTTTGATAATATGCAGCCAAAACATACTTTGGACTGTGGCTCCACTAGTTCCCATGAAAGCTAAGCAAGGTTAGAAGTTATCAGAATTTGGATGAAGGACTTTCCAAGGAAAATCTTAAGTACTTTAAGAAATGGTGCTAGTAAATCAGTAAGTGACCTTCTTCCTGTAAGTCAGGAACAGGGCAACCTCTCCCCCACAGTATCGCAGTGCCGTTCCGTAGAGCTACCATTCTTATAAACAAGAAAACACAGGTCCTACATACTTGGTAGCCTCTAAAAGATCCTATAGTACCCTTTTTTCTGGACTAGAGTTCTTCCTCTGAGAATCAGAAACAGGCATCAAGGTGAGCAACACTGTTATACCTACAATGTAACATGCAGGAAGAGGAGGAGTTATTAGTTGGGGCTAATGGAAGAAAAAGGCTGCACTGAAAACTGCTGCAAGTCAATACTGTCATCCCCTGTGTCCAGCACAAGTTTCACCCTGGGTAATTTCATTCACCTGTAATTTCAGCTATATACATCACTCCTGTTTCCCTTCTGTCCTAAATTTTTGGTCAAGACGTAATAGTGCAGGAACTCCCTCCTCTCCATTCTTTGCTTTTGAACGACTGTTACTCCTATTCTTATCACTGATATCACCAACTTTTCCAGAACAGTGTGGAAGAGCGAGAATATGTCCTCTAGTATAAAGCCTACTTCAGTACTTGTGCCACTTGTTAGAGAAACAGGGACAACTCCTTTCAGAAACTAATGTTGAAAACTAAAGAACTGTACATTAATTTATGATGAAACATTCAGACAAATAAGTAAAATTGACTGAAACAAGGAGAGTAAGTAAGATATTGTATTGTTCTTCCTGAATGACTTTCCTAGGACACTTTAAATGCATGGTGTTATTCTAGGAGAATATGTTTCATGAACACATTCACAAAAAGAGTCAAAGCTACAATCCACAGAGTTTCAATTTTTACCTCTCAGCAACATTAGGTCATTTTGCTCCACTGTTAATTTATCCTAAAAGCAACAGCAATTTAGAGAGCAACAGCTTTGATCAAGAGGTTCATAATACCTGTACGTGTCAAGAAAATACATTTTCAGTAAAAATTAATTACATTCACCAATTGAAGCATGATTTCCACATTTCATTTAATCACATGAGCCCTTAATCAGACTGGTCATTGCACAGAGAGGCAGGTCTGCATGGTGGACTCAAGGCTAAAATAGCCATCCTACCATGGCATGCCGCTGGAGTGACCTTGTACTTGCAGATATTTCCAGGATTCATCCCAGGCAAGGGATGCTTACCTGCACTGCCCTGACATCCCCTGCACCGTCCCAACATGCCATGTGTCTTTGTAGAACATTAAACACAATAGCTGAACTAAATTTAATCCATGAAGAGTCCAGATATGAAAAGCAGTAATGGCAGATGAAAGTTTTAGGACCCTTGCATGCAGGCTGAGTCTAATTTAGTTGACCCCCAACTTTCAGAAGTTCCGCAAATCCCCCACACATTTTTTGGTAGCTATGCATCTTTAAAGACACAGTACCTGCTTCTCACATAGCCACAAGATCATTATCAGACTACACAAAGACTAAGTACTACATGGATAAAGTTTGCCATCTAAACCCTAACTCATATTTGTCTATGGGATCTTTCCAAATTGTACTTATTTAACATTTTCTGCATGATCCAGTTGCCCCAAGTTTGCCAGAGTTTCTATCCTTGAACAGAAACAGAGGAGGCAAGAGACCACAAAAGCATTGTAACTGCCAATCATTTAAGGACTGCAGTACAACCAAAAGACATGCTATTTGGGAGGAAGAAACACAGCTACTTGGGAGCATATCTAAGAAGCGGTCAAAAGCATGAAAGTAGGAGAATACAGTCTAGAAAGCTGAAAACATAAAACAAAGATGGCTATAATCTCCCTTTAGTTAAAGCTTAATTCCATTGCCTAAAGCCAGGCCACAGCATGTAGCCTGAGATGCCTTGTGCTATCCTGCCTGGCCTCCACCTGCTCCAGAAAGACGGAAGTCTCTGCAACATCCTGGATGAGACCTGCTGGCCTTGTCCTAGAGCCTCTCAACAGTACTTGATCTTCACAGGAAAATCAGCAAGTAGATAAGCATTTTCCCTACTTTATTCATAAGTACACTTAGTCACAGAGAGAATAAAGAACATCCTAGATCTCGCTGTAGAAATAAGTGAATCCCAGCAACTAGAATATTCTGATTATTCATGAAGCTTAAAGTATGAATAAACAAAAATACAAAATTGTAAATCACAAGGGACACACTAGTCCCGATTCCCATCACATTGCTCTAACACAAGCAAAAGGATACAGAAGGTAAAACCAGGAACGCAATACATTGCCCATCAAGGCTACCCAGGTGTAATTCTGTAACTTTACCATATTGTGAAAGCTATATGGGTCATATGTTCAGTAGATCTAATATCCAGGAGGTCTTGCCAATATCCCACAGGTGTGCACAGGAGTGCAGTATGTGAAAGGAAAGCAATTATGTGGGTGGGTACACATACAAAATGGTGTTTCTAAATCCTGGATGAATTCATTCCACACATCTGCATCCATTTCACATACATAAAGGGGAAGAGGAAAAAAGTCTTTTTTAAAGATACCTGAGCATTAATACTGCTCTTTGACTGGCTCTATCCTCAAGCATTTCACCTCTCCCAAAGACCTACTTCAGTAGACCCCTGTAGAAACCAGCACCGACAGGTCCAACCCAGGCATCCTGGGGTCAATACACAAGTTTCTGTTGACTTCAACATCATCTCCTATGCAGGCTGTGCTTCTAGACTGGAGGGAGGAAGGTGCGAGTAGGAAGAAAGCAAGATAGCCCCCCCACACATGCCCCACACCCCTTCCAGTTTAATTGACAGAAGGGATTTTCTTGGGGATTTTGACTTGAAAACCAAACAATAAGCTACAATCCAGCCATTGTTCTGGTCACTTTACTCGCATGTTACAGGCCTTTATTTTATTCTGTGTCTGGTTTTGTCCTCTCAGTTTACACTTGTAGAGGTAGGGACCTATGTATGCATCTCCTGTGTTTTTGGAGTGTTTCCACAATGCAGAGGAGAGGTTATACTACAAGCAGACTAAGTGTGACGAAGTGACATTATACCAGGCCAGCAAGGAGGGGAATAAAAGTTGAAGCGGGGTCTCTTTGGTCTCAGAGAACACAAACTACAGAGTCAGTTTGACTTTGTGTGTAGAGAAGAAGGGAAAGAACAGAAGTCTTACCACTGTATCGCACTACCCTCTATAAAATATATGCTTAGAGATAAATAAATATCAAGCAAACACAGGTGATTGTTTCATTAAACTAGCCCACACCTGATGGATCAGGAATGCAAAATACAATCTCCTCTTAAGTGCAGAAAAATTGGTGCCGAGAAATTGGATTAACCTCCTTTGCTGAGGAATACTTTAATCTTCTCTGTACCTCTCCAATTTCTTGCTAGTTTTTTAAGGCATGCTTTGCTTAGTGTAAGTGCCCTTCCCTGTTTGCAAATAAAGGGCTATATCCTGTAGTCCTTTCCCTGAATGATAGAATTTGGACCTTAAGCTGCAATATATTATTTCTACACTAAATTTGTCCCTGCTATAAGAAAGCTTAATCTTCAGTGAATTTTAGCAAAATGTTAGATTTCCTGGTTGTTAATATTAAAAGTCAGCAAATAAATTTCATGGATATATCAGATGCTTTGTGATATTAGAGTCTAGATACATTAGATAGTATTTTTTTCTGAATCTCAGCATCTGGAATCTTGTGATTATACAGAAAGTTTAATATACAAATTAAAAAATATGAACTTGTAACTCACAAGATTTCAGGAGAGCCCCAAAGATAAAGCCAGAATGGAACTTAAAAACTCATAAAGCAAAGCAATATTTACCCAGCAGATCACAGGCATCCAATTCACATGGCATATATCACCTATATATTTTTCTACTGCCCTCTCTCCCCACTCCAGTAACTCCATTTTTTCTTCTTCAGCCACACCTCCCTTTTCACCCTGTTACTATTTCCTAAATCTGTCCCATGTCCCCTGCCTACTGTAATGCTCTTTTCTATACACCCAACTGTCCCCTAGCATTTCCCTCTGCATTTGGCCTGCACAATGCTTTAGGTGCCCAAAGCAGACAGTCTCTCATAGGATCCATTCCCCTTTGCTCCCAAGACTGTCAAATGCATTTAGCACCCAGCAGAGCTCTTGTGCACCATATATGATAAAGCCCAAAACTCCATCATGCCTTCAGCTACCTGGTCTCCACAGATGATGAGGAAGACAAAGCATAAGTGAGCTTCATTTTTGCTTCAAACCCAAAATTCTTAAACTGAGCAGAATTTTCCACTGACTTATAAAGTCCTTGGAAAATGACTTTCCAATAAAGCTATTTATATAAATACATACATACATATATATATATATGTATATAAACAAATTCCCAGCCATGTTCCAAAACTCCATCCTCATGGGCTGCCAAAAAACAAGAGCAACTCACTTTACAAGCCCTAAATAACCCAAGCCACCTGGGAGAAGGAAACCACGGCATTTAACTTTTTCTTTCTTTCCCTTTTGCACCTCATTTAGCCCTTTCTGACTGTGCCTGCTTCAGCCCAGGGTGCTCCACTATCCCCAGGATTAGCAGAGATCTCTGCCGATTGCTCACACCTGCAATTCAGACAAACCCTGTTCCGCTTTGTGCAATCAGCCGTACCTCCGTAAGGCCATCAGCTCCCAAGCTGACAGGCAAACAGAGACCCACCTGACGGGTCAGATCAGACACCTGCAAAGGGGCTGGAGTAGGAAGGAGAGGGGAGAGGGAGGAAGGGAAGAGGTGGAATTACACAATTAAAACACCAGGTTGATGTTTTGAAGAGGAGTATTACCTGCTACCAATAGGTACATTACAAACACCTGACTGTGAAACCAGCACTCCTATAAAGCTCCCAGTGAAGTTGTTTGCCTGTTTAATACCCAATGGAGTGGGTCCCATTGGTAGAAATCAACTTACCAGTTTCAAAACAAGAGGTCAGAGCTCCTAATAGCTACTGCTCAGGGAATCTAAATTTAATTTGCCACCAAATCTCCATTACCAAAATGTATAGAAAGACTGGTGAAATACCACGCTACTACTTTTTCATAGATGCACCTTGAATAAGTTAAGCTGATTGATTTTCTTTTGTTTCAATTATATCTGTGAAATGAGAACGTGAAACACTGTTCTACTATGGCTGGATTACACTTCTGCCAGACAACTGCCTATTACTGAACATGGAGAGCACCCTAATACATCCATAACTAAATATGATCAGTAGGGTATATTTATGCTTCAGTGATTACTGTTAACAAAAGAGCACACAAAACGCAAATTGTGCATCATTATTGCTGTCTCTAGCTATATATGTGCACAACAGCAGCGTTCCCAAGAGGGTATTCACAACTCTTACACAAGTGTCACTGCACAGGGCCTGTCACCGATTCATCATTTGAGAAGAAACAACAAAACTGTATGAAACACACGTGCAAGAGAATGTCTTTGCCAGAAGCAGCTGTTTGCCCCTGCCTATTTCCTGTCTTAAAATTAATTTCAGATTAATTCACTGTAGGAAGGGGGTCTGATCTCATTATTAACATTATTTTAAATCTTGTTCCCGAAACTGACAAAACCCACGCCTTAGCTGATATTATTTAGTTCTGGGCCATCCATTCATCAAAGCTAAGGATGTGACCTCAAACCAGTTTTAGCTCTACCTTATCAACTGAGGTTGAAAGGCAGCTCTGACAGAGGGGATAGCAGTAACCTGTGCCTCTTCAGGCAGCACTGAGCCCTGAGATCAATTCTTCTCTAACGTCACTCCTTGTTTCTAACTGCTGCAGAGAGTGTAGAAACCTAATGTTGATACAGGGAAGAGAAGACATCATCTCCTCGCTTTGTAAAGGGGCAGGCCACAAAGAACAGTGACCCTGAGCTACTGTGAGGCAGACCATGGGCACACTCCTTTACAGGGCTCTGTCCTTCACAACTAAGCAGCCTTATTTTGTGCCAGGCACAGCATTTGCCCTTGTAGCAATATCAACATGGCCAGAGCATCCGAAATCTTTGCTAGAACCACCTCAGCATTTATCTACCAGAGAGGCAGACAGGATGTGTAGAGGTGAGGATGCATACAGCGGGAATGAAGAGTCAACAGGCCAGGTTCTATGTGTATTCAGTGCCCATCCAAGACCTCCCACAGTTTGGGCATGGTACCCATGAGAGGTACAACAGCAATAACTGAGGAGGTCAAAGATAACTGAACTCCATGGTTCCTTTGGACAGGCTGCATCATATAACCCTCACTAACGTGCCAAGGGCTCCTTCCCCTCTTATCAGGAGCATCGCATTACCAGTGATGCTGGATTGGCATGGCTCCCATCCAAGTACAGACTTGTTGACACTTCCCTGCCTCTGAGCAGGGAGAAAGTTCCTCCTGACTTTTCATGTGCGTAAAGACTTCTCTTTCTATGACCAGTGAGGAGCAGGAATTCTTAAATCCTTTGGATGTAGCTGGTTCACAATTACATATACAATCTCTGAACACCCAACAGCATATTGACAGTTGTTGCTGAGTCTTGGATATTATTTTGCAGCTAAAATTAAAGTAAGAAACAATTAGCATCATCCCACTTTGTAACAGAGTATTTTATCAGTCGAGTAGAATGCTGAGCATAATTATATGGCTATATCCAGAGATTACACACTGCGTCAAATGTCAAATCATGTCATGTTAACCACCAAGTTATCCTGAAATTGTTCAGTGATAAGTGAGAAAGAATTTGGTCTCTCTCTGTGTGGTCTCTCTGCTGGGTGCACATTTTCCAGCTGTTATCCCCCTGACCTGCATACCTGCCATGGACTCCTTCAAGCTTATCAATCAAACTAGAGAACAGAAAGCCTAGCCTGACATCTGACTTCAGCTAACAGGAAGCAAGCAGTAGCCCTCTGCCATCTAGTCCCCTTCTACTTATCCCCGAGATGTAGGAAATGAGCAAACACCTTGCAGAAGAATAATGAATGGAGCTGATACATCAAGGTCAAACAGGCCTAACAAGTGCTTTTTTAAAAAAAAAGAAAAAGAAAAAACCACCAGCAAAAACTCCTTATTTACTCTTAAAGCAAGTCACCCCTGTACAGTCAACATTCACTTACAGATGATTAATGTAGAATGGAAATTTCCGGTTATTTCTCTAATGTGAGAACCAGGAGTAAATAGTGAATTTCGTGAAGGCTTTCATTAGAGGCCCAGAGAAGATTAAATCAGCTGCTTCTGCCTTTGAAAGATCATTTCTACTGGGCACATAGCCTCCGCTGGTAAGCATTGATTTTTAATTGGGGAGCATAATATTTTAAAGGAAAAAAAGACTGAAAGCAATAGGTTTCCATGCTCTTCTGCCTTACAAGTAGTAAGCCCATTCACATAAGTGGAAAACTGACATAAAATCTTGTTAGGTGACTGGAAGGACAGGCAAGGGCATCGAGGTCAGGCCTATGGCAATTGCAATAACCATGCATAAGACATTTCATCCAAAACTTCTGCAGAAGCACTAGTCCGTACAGCTTCACATGATCTCTCTCTGGAGACTTGGGAATTTTGCTTGGTTTTCAACTTAGATTTCTGTAATTGAATTTTCCTTTTTGAATAACCAAGTAGCTGTAAACAGCCCCAGATTGCATTGTAGTCTATTTAGTGCTGCCAAATTTTGAAATTGTTCTTTTCTGATCTATTGGCACTTTTTGGTTTTCCAAATGACTGGAATACAAACCATCATGTCTTCTCTCATGATTCCCAGTCTTTGCAGTGACCTAAAGGTATTACAAACAAGATCAACATCACTTTCAATCAAGGATGTCCTGAGTAGTAATAGCGGAAATCAAAGAAGCTAACTTTCTTTTAATCCAATAAGAAGGAAATGTTGAATTGGAAGGAAATTCAGGACTGGGTATGTTGGTTTTGAAAGCATTATATACAACATTATCTGTATCCCTCAAAAAAAAAAAAACAAAAACACCACACACACACTGCACCATGCTTAGAGCTTATATTTTTCTTTAACCTATATCTTCCCTTTTAGTGCAGCTGTTTGCTATCATCTCTCTGAATCTGAGCAGAATACGTGTTTTATAGGAATGCTTTGTCCAATTTTAACAGAAACTTACAATAAGCACCAGATATTTATAAAAAAAGAACGGAGAACAAAAAAGATTAAGAGGCTTAATTACACCACACCTATGCAACATGAGGTGCTTAAGCAGTGACAGCAAAGAGATTCCTTTTCTCAGAAAAGATCAGATATGAGAAAAGTACTGAAACATTAGCAGAGCCCACCTGTGTGCTAGTTTTAGACCACACTAATGTAACTTTGCTTTTTTAATTATTTATTTATTTATTTTGGACAGAGTAGGGAATGGTGAGAACGTAAAGAATAACTGTAGCCACCCTCTGATAACTTTCTAGTATAAAAATTCATTAGCATTCCACAAATAACAAACCTTTTAAGCCAAATTGAATGTATTGGTTGAGTTGGGCCTTCTGAGATTTCTGGCTCCTCCTGTGCTCATCCAGCACTTCAAAGGAATGCCTCCCTCTTCTATTAAAAGTCTGTGTCTTGTAAAAATTCACCACACCCTAGGAATTCCCCTCTTGGAATAACACTATTCAGACTTGCGATTCAGGCATCTTATTTTTAGAGAAAACATTTCCAGAACAACCACAACTGGAACGTGATTGATCAGAGAAAGAAAAGGAGGATGTGTTTTGGGAATCGTACTTTCTCCTACTCCATAAATCACAGAAATTCACACAAAATAGTTTTTCCACAATCCAGAAAGAGAAACCACATAGAAGTCTAGTTACTCCTTTCTAGCCCGGCAAGATATAGCTCTGGAGTGAAGAAACATGCAAGTAAACAGACCAGAACTGGCATCAGAACATAGCTGTGTAACACAGGGCAAACAAAGAGGGCAGTTGGTTCGCAAAGGTCAGTACTAGAGAAGTTTTGGGACAGTCTTCCAATAGGAAGAACAGAAGGCAAAACTGACTGAAAGGTGGAATCAGATAGACTTACAAATAGGATTTATATCCAAATACCACTTGAGACAGCAACAACAGACTTGATGATCCAGTGCAATGCTAAAATGAACAGTGTTGCCATTACTCGAGCCTCTTCACACTAAGGCCATAAAGGAAGCCATTGCCACATTTTGTCCATGCAAATGAAACTCAAATAAGGGTCTGGGGCAAATCAATTCCAAATCTCCCCTAGTCTGATAAATTACACAGTCGAGGCCAAAATTAGGAAGGCAGGAAGCATTCTCAGGTAGTTTTCTGAATTAACTTTTTCTTATCTTATTTCCACACAGGTTAATTCTCTTGAATTACTTTTAAGGAAACATAAAATGAGAACAAATACATAAATGCTGCTTCCTTTCCTCTTTTTAAGCAGAAAGATTTGAGGGTTTTTTTAGTCAAGTTTTACAATTAGCATTAAGATATAGTTACATTAAAAAAAAAAAGATAGGAAGGAGTGGTGTGGGCTTTTACTTCTTCTCTTATTGTGGTTTTACAGAAAAAATAGGCTGGAGAGATAAAGGAATATGAAGTCATCACCAGTAGGTTCTTTTTGTTCCCACTGCTCTACACAAGTGTCTTACAGTCCGGAGTTATAATATCAGTGTTCTGCCGTCATTTCAACTGGTACAAGCAGCAAAGTGTGGGTTGAGCCAGGCAAGCTATGTCCTTGAGGCTCCCAGACACCGCATTAGTCAACAATGCACCTGACAGAATTAGAAAGGTACCAAAGCAACAGTGATTAATAAATTGGGATGCAAAGATTTTGAAGTAGGATGGAAATTAAGCATGGCTTTCTGTTCAGTGCAGGACACAAGTAGTACAATACCTTCTGCAAACCTTAGTCCTTAACTGTGCAACACTCACTAAGTGGTACAAATACAGTATATTTCGCATCCAGGATCAGACATGACAGCATAGCAAAACTCTTATGTCAAGGCCATCTTTCCAGATCATGCTCAAATAGATAGTCACTGCCAATTTTCAGTGACTTATTACACCACCATAACAAAATATAGGCTTTAATTTAGCAATTTCCACTTAAAGATCTCAGAGTTTTTGCAGAAACAGAAGAGTACATTTAAATAAAATATTCCTTTTTTTTTTTTTTGGAGGAGGGAGGGGGGAGAGGGAGGGGGAGTAGGGGATATTTAAGCAGAAAAAAAATGGAGTGGAATTTACCTCTATTGACAGCCACTACCATTAAATCTATTGGAGTACACTTTTTCTTGTTAATAGACAAATAATGTATATACAAGCTTATACATCAAAGTGAATTAAGAGGGTCAGCCATGGTTGGAACATACTGAACAGTAGCTTAAATATTAGTGAATGAATAGGTTCATCACATAATATATGAGCATTATTCAACAGATGCTGGTATGGACTGAACAGTGAGGATATTTGATACCATATGTGAAAGGATTTGGTGGTCTCACTCCCAGTTCCTACTCTGCTGCTATAATCAGAAATGCCATACAATGAAATCTAAATTAACTTCTCATGGCCCTTCCTCTCAGGCATTTGAGGAGACAATTGAGTTTTAAGACACCTGATGGCCTCGGGTCTGCTGATAAAAATAACTGTTAATAAAATGAGAAGAATTTGCGGTACCATTAGGTATGAAATTTGCAAGCAGGTAGTCAATGCTCTGCAGGGACACAGACTGAAATATGCTGCCTTCCAAATGCTGTGTCTTCAGAGCAAAAGGAGTCCCATCCAGCTCAATTCTGCAGCTATTCAGATGCACATTTTTTTCTTCCCCTGAAATCCCTGGATTCATGCGAGGTAGCGTCCCTATCCAGCCTGTGTCTGGCTAGAGGCATAAAAAGAACAGAAAGCTGCCTAGTACAATCACCTTCTCTCATGATTTTGGTTAAAGCCTTAGATTCCAGTTCTCCTCAGCCCAAACTGCCACACATCTATGAAAGCATCTGGCCAAGACACATACACAACAAATAAGGATATCCTCTGCCACGTACCACGCAGGCTTTGCAACACTCATCTCTATGTGCCTGTACCATGTTCGTCATCATGATATCTGAACATCTGTACTTATTGAAATGCTGCCTATTCGTCAATCAAGGGTGCATTCATCACTATGACTGCATAACCATAGCACACATCGAGCCCTTGTATACAGCACATACTCCTGTTCGTTTGTCTCCTTTGGCAGAAATAACTCCGAGAAAATAGGGACCAAGATACCAGTTGTTATAGTCACCTGCATCATAGAAAGGGCCTCGGTATTAGGCTTCAACTCCATTGCACTGATTCAGGTATAAAGGTATGTGCAGTGCCTCCTCATGCTATCTCCTCAGATAAAAGGAAAAGGTTTCCATCTACAGTTCATTAAACACGATTTTACCTTTGCATCTTCCACATCAGAAATAAATAGCAGCTTGGATTATCTTTGTTTATTTATTTTTAAAGGATCACATTTTTATCATCAAAGACAGATAAAGCCTCCCAATGAAGAGTACACTGGACAATTATTTTTTAAATATGTTTGCCTCCGAGTCACGCTACGTACAAGAGAGATACCACCCACACACACACCCTCCAGAAAGGAGAGAAAAAAAAAAGAAAAAAAGACATCTTTTCTTTCCCAGTGCAAACTGCACACATCGCTAAGGGTATTTCAGTAAAAAACATTGATTGCATTGCTGCTATTTGAGTTCAGACTCACTCTAACTTTCAGTCACATCACCTGCACTCTTCCAAAACAAATTCAAAAGTCTGAAAGAGCAGCTTGATAACAGAGAGGGACATTTATTTATTTATTTATTAAAAGGGCATTTTTCCCAGGCTTTAACTAAACCTCATCCACTCTTGTCACTCTGGGCAAACAGTTGAAAGCAATAGGTAGGTAATTGCATAGATCAGTCAACAGTCTTTGTCCCCTTGCCACTGAGACTTACAGTAAAATGGGCACAAGAAAACATTGTACTGGATTAAAGGCAGGTCTTTCTCTCCAGTTGCTTGCTGCTTACCAGCTGTTATGTTCAACGGCAGGAACAGAAGCTCTAGTGGTATCTATAGGGGAAATCTAGCCTGACACTGTCTTTTTTTTTTTTTTTTTTCCCTTTCTCGTTCTCTCTAGATTTGAAACAGATTACTCTTTGTTTTTAAAGTGAAACTTTAGCAAGAAGTATTCTATCTTGTCATCTACCATTAAGTCATTAATCATGTGTGCAGAGCACTTTACTAGCTATGAATTTTTAGGATTCTGAGTTTACAGGAACACTAACACTGTAACTTCTGATCGACAAACATTTTTCTCAACCCTTTGATCTTATTTGGAGCAACTCATGAAAAGAGTAGCTGCTTAAACAAACACAGTACAGGGAACAGACAAATTTTATTAACATTTGCTTGTAAATCACCAGCAGCAGCCCACACGCTGATAAAAACAGGTACTGCACTGTCAAAGAAAAACTGTACCTGTTATGAGTATGTCAGAACAGTTGCAAGAAAGCTCAAACTGTACTTTGTAAGTGACAGAATTACAACTGCCAAAGTGCAGTGAGATTGAATACAAATCAAAGGATACTGAACAGAAATGCGACAATAGAATTAAAGAGTCAAAAATAGAAATTGTTTAGTGTCAGAAAATACATCATCAATACCATCTTTAGAAGAGGAGTCATCACTCAGGTTTTGACAGCACAGGCTGTAAATGGATTCTGTTTTCACAATAGTACATTTTATCTTCATGTTCTGACCTAATTCAAAAGCATTGAAAAGCACAGTGTTGAGACTGGTGCTGGAATTTTTAAGCCAAGTCCTATCATTTTAATCATGCAGTACTTTAATAGGACCATTACAAACAGCAGAACAGTATCAGCTCCATCGCAGCCTTTGCATCACATTGGTGCATTTTATGAGAAAACATTCAAAGCCAGCTCATTTACAGATGTATGTTTAAATACCTTTTCCACCTGAAATTTACATAGATGATCCTATTTCTGGAGAGTTCAAACAAAAAATTTTGTAATCAATGAATATATTACAAGTTGCTGCTCACCGCAGAAACTATGGGTTTAACTTTTCAAGTAGAAAAACGCTCATTCTGAAATAATTACTCTACCATTCTTAGATAGTTCTGTTCACCTGTTTTTTAAGGGGAGATTACTTTAAATTCTAGCTGAAAATTAGAGAGCAGCTAGTGGAAAAATTCATTTAAATCAAAAAAACTTTCTGCTCTGTTTTTGTCCTTTTCAAAAAAAAAACAAACCATCATCCCATTTCCTTTGTCAAAGAAAATGGAATTAAAATACAAATTCACCTTGGAAAAGTACAGTTTAAAAATGCTTAGCTTTGAGGTGCATTTTTTTACTGAAGCTTCTGAAGATACTAATCAGAGGTGTATAAGAAGTTATATGGCTTTTTTTTAGTAAATAAATTTCTACCTGCACTGGATCAAGGCAGACCCCAAACCAAATAAATAAAGTATTTATTACCTTTATAGAAATCGTAATCCAAGTTTCTGATCCACACTTTGTGGTTAGGTACTTATCTCATGGACTGAACCAAAACCGCAGTCCCAAAGAACAGTAAAATTCTGAAACCATTTACAACAAAATTTGTGTGTGAACTGCCATAGAGACAACCAAATTTTGTTTTCTGTTCACTCCATTTTTATGAGAAACTAGTTTTTACTCTTTTAGACTTGAACAGATACCTAAACTCCAAAGTTTTCTAAGCAGGTGCCTCCAAGTCAGCTTCCTGCTGGGAGGGGGAGAAGCAGTGGCCACAGCCCAAGAAAGTTTAAGCAAGGAAACCCCCTCCCCTCTATTTCCCCACCCATTCTCACTCCTGCTTCTGTGCCACAGTTTGCCACCTTGTTTGCTATGTTACACAGCAGCATAGTGGGTGGAAAATTAATCTGGCTCCCCCACCAAAACCTGTATCACGTGCCTGGGAGCTGTTTCAGCTTTTCTCCCACTCTGCAACACCAATCCTTCCCAAAGCAACACCACACTGGGGCCTCTTTGGGAAAGGACTGGAATTCCTGAGCATTCGCCTTTGTTTAGAGTGGAAACAAATGACTAACTCTCTTACTGCTAATGGAAGTAAAGGGCAGCAGTTAAACTTGCCACTTTCGGCAAGGTTTAACACACCTGAGAACACCACCTTTTACAGAAGAAAACAAGAAAACATGCCAATTTTAAAGAAGCAGTTGGCTTTGATGTAACAGCCCTCTTTGCAAGGTTAACTGCATTAAGTCTGTGGAGAGGCAGGGCTGGAGTCACAAAACCGCTTGCAAGGGACCTTACTCACCTGGTTTTTATGGTAGGAGGCTCCCTGCAAAATTCAAGTCCTAGAAGCCTACAGCACAGGTATATAAAAATGCATGTTTATGTTCCAGGATACCATTGAGTAGATATCCTCACACTAGCTTTAAAAATGGTCCTTGGAAATACGCATTAACTCCTTGAGAGACATCTTTGATATCTTTACATTGCCATATAGTCCCACCCTCAATTCAAGACAGACCAATATAGGGATTACAAACAGACATAAACACTTAGATGAAGTCTTAATCTAGGAGAGGCTGCACATGCCTTTTATGATTCCTTTTTTTGGTTGTTGATTGTGGCCATGTCAGGGCACCCAGGCAGTTGCTTACATGCTCACGTGAACTTGCAATTAAGATTCGATATCTCAGATGAAGACATTGAATGTTGAGCCTGAAGCTTATTCTCCTGTTAACAGCTAAACATATACAGTACAGGACAGTGTTCAACTACTAGAAGAGCTGGTCTTACTTCAGATACCAAATCACTGCTTACAAATTGGGTGAACTAGCTCCACTACACCAACCTGAGAAGCAAAACAAAGAATAGGATTCCCAGGAGTTTGCAGATGCAAAAAGATAGGTTACAGTTCCATGGGCAATTTGCATGCCAAGTTACCACAACTGCACATGATGAAGGCAAAGTCGGTCAGCTGTGGATTTGCATATGTAATTAGCAGGGTTAAATAGAAAGACACATGTAAGTTTTGCCCATAAGTGGTTTTGCATGTGTACACATACACAGTGCAGAAAATCGGGTCTTGGAAGTGTCCTGGTAGAATAACACATGAACTAAGAGCTCCATGATACTGAGAGAGCCTGGGGAAAGAGCCAGAAGCTCCTGAATTGTGATCTCATCTGTGCAACGGAATCACTGTGGTTTTAGGCAAGTAATTAAACTTTCCACTGTCTTGGTTTTCTCCTTATGTTAGATACAGCCCAGTATTTTCCCCTTTATGTGTAAGAAGGGTAAATAAAGCAAATGTATAAGAGCTAATACTTTACTGCCTGACCTTTGCATTTTAAAGCACCAAGAACAGTAATTTTACTACTTTACTCGGTTCTAGATTTCTTCTCTCATCCCTCAGATATACAATAACAACTGCAGAGGATACTACAGATTTATTTATTATTACTGTACAAAACCAACAGAAATTAGGGATTTCAGTGACTTTAAGATCACGCCTCATACTAAAAATTAGTGTCTCAGGGCACAGTTTTCTTGTTACTTTAGTTTGATATAATAGAGATTTTGCTATCTCCTTTGGCGGTACATATTTTATAAACATCTAGTAACAACCAAAAAAGGGTTGTAATCTACTACATATCCAGTGAGCTGAATTACTTTGTCATTTTACATCATTTTTCCTAAAACATGAACATATGAATCAAATAAAGCAACAGCTATAAATGCTTTTATGATTAAAATCCCCAAATGACCTTAAAAATAAACTTTAAAGCAACCATAAACAGAAGCCCAGGTTCAGAGAATGGAAGTCTTCTCTAATATATGATGTGCTTTCTTTGGCCCTTGCAAAACAAAGTCCCACGGTTAAACTTAACCCCTCTTGACCAATGACGGTTAAAAGCAGCCAGTGTAAAAAGGAAAAACAAACCTTCTACAGCAGGTAAAACAGCTCAACTTATATCCTGTTCTACAATGATGTATACACAATCATTAGTATGTAATTTACAGCTCTTAATACGACTCCTACTACCTCTTTTTTGACCTGTGATGTATTATGCACTGCAAACTGCACAGAAGTGACTGAGTCCAACCTCTTCAAGGGAAGTCCTACCTGAAAGACTGGATAAGATGGCCACAGCTGAAAGCTCACAGGAGGTGAGAAGTCATGCAATCTAGCATTGGTCCTTTTCTTTGCTACCAAACTGTAAACCCTAATGCCTCATTACAATCCCTTCCTTTCACCTGTGAACTGACATGGAACCTCTGTCCTTGAATCTGACCCAAATGAAAATCTCCTCCACTGAGAAAGTGAGAAATACGATGTGAATTACCACCATAAACCAAAGGGAAACGTTCCCATTTAAAGTTTATTGCGTCCATTATTTCCATAGAGCATGAGTGTTTCCAGCAAATACCTGTAAGAACGCCAGCCCTTTTGTATTGCCTGCAATTAGCTTATCTCCAATTATATAAACAAGTACATGATGACAGTCTTCGGTAATAGAGGTATTACGGGGAAAATAAGGGTTGCTTTACTTTGAATGTAGGTCTTAGTAGAAAACAGATTAAAGCTTATGTGGATATACAAAATAATAGATAGGCTAATTCTATTGTCTGCCTCTCCTAAATTATTTTATTAGATGGAACATATTAATTATAATGAAAGAGAACCCCTGACTCTGTTGGCTTCTAATGAAAATTCCTTTGTACGATCACGGCAGGATTTCCCACCATTTTCTCTTTCTGATGAAATTAACTCCCTATGGCTGGTCACCAGGATAAGCTCATTTTAGCCAATCAGCTTGGGAGCTGCCATTTACCTCACAAAGGGAGAAAAAGGTATCTGCTGTCATAGCAACGAGTGGCTTTGCTCTGATCATCTTTGGATCCTTTAGCATAATGAAAGACACCGGCTTGCTTTTTAGATGATTAATCTTTTCCCCTGTGAACCTACTTGAATACATTAGCAAAACAAGTATGAAAAATTTGTTTATCCCAAGACAATCATTAGAAAATTACCTGCAAGAGTAATTCTCATTAGGGCAGAGTTTGTGAATAGCAGACCATATGGTGAATGAAAACAGCAAGAAGCAATAAAATCTCAAAGCTGCAACAGGTTGCAAAGTTTATCAAGTTTCAAACTGAAAGTTTAAATTGGTTAAACATCAAAAGTTGTGAGAAATTGTTTTCTTACTAAAATTCCAGATAGGTTATGACAGGAAGACTTGACAGATTATACAACCAGGCCTGCAAATCCTTACCTGCTCAAACAGTCTTTTTGTGTGTGGCCAGTCATGCTATTCCAGAGGGCCTGACCCCAACCACATCCTGTAACCCTGGTGAATCTTATTAAATTCAGTGGTGCTAAGCTTACAGCTGAAATTATAGGACTAGATTCTTATCTTATACTAGCATGAATTTAGATATTATTGCTTTGATATTTAAATGGCATTATAAAGTTAAAATGATAAATGATTACGTACAATTTCTGAGAACCAACTCCAGAAGAAAATGTAAGAGAAACTAGGATTTCATAATACACTCTCTGACTTCTTTGGTATTTAGAAACTTCTTATTTTAGCTATGTAAATGATGAGTAGTTAATATTATACTGGGGCAAGGTGAAAGAAAAGTGAGATTATTTGCAGTATTGAAATAGTTTAATTATCATCTTATACCCACGAGAAGTCCCAGTAGAACAGATTTGGAATCCATACTATGTAAAGCTAAAATGACTCCTCCAGTTTCAACAAAACATTAGAAAAAATAGAAAAAAAGGAGGAGGAAGAGATAAAAATTTCTACAAGGTAGAAATTTGGTTTTGAGAGCAAAAACTGATGTGATTCTGTGGAGCCTGCCACAGTGCACTGGAGCAGGGCTGTTCGTACCAAAGGATACTGCTCCTGTGTAAGCACTTGGATTTCTCACCTTAGCAAGAATTTTTCTTCCAAACTGCATTCTGTTTGGATATCTCTCTAGTCAAAAGTTAAGATAAATCCAGTGGTCTGCCTCCTTTTTTTAGAAACAGAGGATTCCCTTAACAGCAGTCAATCAGTAGTGTCCTCTGTTATCACACTCTCTCTGCCACAGAGGACCAAAATATTTTGATTCTAACTCTTCTTAAAGTATCTGTAGTGTTACAACATTCTGGGATAGAAGAGTACAGAGTCTAATTGCAGATAAGCCAGTCCAATCATTTAACCTCACTACCATCATGCATTGTCTTCCAGGCCCAAAGTTACATGATAATGACAGAAGTATAAGAGGCCATTTCCCTGTGCAGCACTTTCCTTTGAACTCGATGAAAACAGATTTCACATCAATGCTTCAAAACTAGCTGGTTGTATCAAGTACTATGAAGTTCTACCAGTAGTTACTAATGGCTTTATTAGTGGTTTGCCAGCTAGAAGAGTTTTAGGGGAGTATGATACTGAGTTTGGGATTTATTTATTTATTTTTGCCTTGACTGGTAAGCACCCTATTCAGACTGTATCTCCTTCCTGAAATGGACTCCTAAGAGCTATCAGAGACACTAATTAGGTAAGAAAGCACAGACTATTGGTGTTCCAGAGAGGTTGGAAAATGGTGGTGGTGGTTCTAACATAACTCCTGGCTCTAAAGACTGGATTTGCACTTCTAGGATCAAGCATGTATTCACTACCCTAATAGGAAACACGTAATTTTCTCTCTGCCATAGCACAGGAATTTCTGCAACACTTCTGTTACCATCAGAAATACTTCCCTATGATTATGGATGTATCAGCAGGTTCCTCTTGGAGAAAATTAAATGGATCTGTCTTTAAAAGGCTGTGATGACAAAATGCAATTTCTAAACTTTAATTCCCCACCTGGAATTGTATATTTACACTTGGGTGAATCCAAACCAAGTCCATCACTTTTTCAAATGCCTACTTCTCAATAGAAAGCTGTCCCTTACAAATTAAACTTACTGGATTTCCCAGGTTCTGGTTTTCGTCCATTTATTTATTTGTAGCCTCAAATAGAAACTGGTTGAGAGGCACGGAGAGGGATTGGGATGACATTTCCCACTGAGGGGGAATCTAGGAAAAAAGAAAACTTCCTAGCTACGTACAGCATTGCTCATTGCAGACCTAGATTTTGGTTTTAAGAAAGTCTTACAAAGCCCACTCATTTTAATCTCTTTTCAAGCTGTTCCATGGAAGTGACCACAGATTGAGCAGAAACATAACAGTGTCCAAATGTTATTGAGGAAAAAATGGCAATAAGAAACCTTCTTTATATTTCCAGAGTTTGGTGGGGTTTTGGGGGGTTTTTTGGGGGGGTGGGGGGGAGGGAACTTATAGGTACTTTTTTCTGCTGAAATTTGAACTTCATTTTGTAACTACGTTTTTCTACAGCCGACCTTAAATCCTTGATCAATTTTGTATGAAGTTCTAGTGGGAAATCTCTGGGGAATGGTCTCCAAACTGAACCTCCTTGATCCAAAATCTAGGTGACAAGTGGGCCCAATCAACTGCCGGGTACAGCAAGATCAACATAAACGTGATTAGCATATTCCAAAATCCATTTTATGAAGCCAAGCCCCAAGTATTTAGCATGTAAATTTTTCCAGGGCCCTTGATGGAACATTACCATCAACACCAACCACTGAAAGCAAAGCAATAACAGATGCAATAGCATCTCCAGGGTGACTTCAGATTTTCATCCATATGAAGTAATTAATCCTCACTTTGTGTGTGTGTTCTGTTTTATTATCTTTCCTATACTATCAATAGCTACCAGATAAAACAATTGGAAGCTTTAGCCCCCCCAGTATTATTAACAGTACAGGAATGCACAGTTTAAAAAGCATGCATCCTTTAAAATGTTTATTCATGGTCGTTTCTTACATTCATATTGTGTTAATTTAGCACTGACAAGAAAATTCAGTGGGTTTGATGAAGAGCTTTTTCTATACCCTTAATCTATCTCATAGCAAACAGGAGAGGTGAAAAATGTTCTTTAACAATTAGAACTCCTTAGATCCATGTTGTGCATTAAATGGTAACTATGTAATTAAAAGGAACAAATTTAAAATCTGACAACAATTGGTGCATCTCCAGCATTTAGAATGATTCAATTATTAATAATTCATGCTCAAAACCCCATATGTGGGCAATGAAGCAGAAGGAGAGATGAAAACGAAGTCTGATCCATGACTAACCTTACATCTGCACAGAGCCTGACTAAACAGAGTTACAGTATTATGTTTTCTACAACATTTACCCAAATACAGTAGGAAATTGTCACACCATAATATGTATTTGCAGTGATGCTCAACAGTTAGTTAATAGCATGGGGGTGGGGGAAAGCCATGCTAATATACAAGAATCCAGATATGCATACAGTTCCATACCAAGTCCAATGGAATCAGAGTCCTGAGTTGGTTAGATGATTGAAAGATTTTAATGACACATGAGTTAACGCCAAATTTGCTTTAAAAATTTCAGAGGATCCAGTCCAACCTTTATGATTTTTGTGCTGGTTTGAATGAAAATCAGGAAGTTTATCTCTAGCACTGTATGGTCAAACTTTTAATGAGAAACAGTCATCCTGCTGAGATGCTAGTCTACATTCAAAATAGTAATTAGAAGATGATTCACATTGTCTCTTAGCTCACTTATCCCATCCAGCAACACATTCTGAATGTTATTAGATCTACTCTCATGAATTTAGTCTGAACGAGAAATTTACACAAGCAACTCACCATACCATAGATCTCTTTATATCAATTCAGCCCAAAATTCAAACGTTATGAGATTTCATCTGTTAACCTACAACAAACAAACTTAATTGCTTAATTCTAGATCTAGCTTTTCACTTTTTCTCTCTCTCTTTTTTTTTTTTTTTAAATCAGCTTTCTTTTTATAGCTTTCTTGGCAAATTTGACGCTGCAATAACCTGCATATGAAAATGATGGCAGTGATGTGTCGGAGTTAGCTGCAAAGCCACTTTTCAAGCCCAAGCCAATGAAGCTGCACATGTTATGCCAAAGATCTCCTGAGTCTAGAAGCTGTAAGAGAAGATTGAGGGGCACAGAAAGGGTAGAGCTGCTAACTCCTAGCATTAATAATAATAACAATTTGTAATACTACCATATTGCTGGATGCAACTGTCAGAAGAGAGGGTGTGGTCTAGGAGACCTCTCAGGATAGAAATACACACGAATATTCTTAGGAATACAAGGATAAGAGGCATATGCAATGCTATAACTTTCATTAAGGGCCACAGCTATTTAAGAAATAGCCCAAAATACATTTATGAAGTGTAAGGCTGGAACATACCCATATTTTTACCATTAAAACATACACTTGATTTATGTGCATTAAAAGAGATTACAAAGTTAGTGTTTTAAACATGCTCAAAAATTTAAAAAAAAAAAGTGTCATAAATAGATTTGTTTACTCCTGCAACCTTTTCGATGTCCTGGTTCTAATCATCGTTCCACATGTAGGGGGGATGAGAGAAGAGACATGTTTATTCTGTGGCTGATTTATTACAAAATCAAGACCATTCAGATTCAAATTCCACCCCTCCTTAAATACACTGTTGCTGTTCTCTCTTTTGCACAATTTACCACCACATGTAAAGGTCAAGTCCACTGGTAAAGTAATTCATATGGTTATCCAAATCCTATCCAAGCTATAAATTAACGTGACATGAACTGCCTACAGCGTTTCTTCTATTTCTAATGTTATACACAGGGAAGTCTAGCCTAGTGTACTGATAATTAAAGTAAAAACTACATACACCTCCCCCAAGAACACACACACCAAACAGGAAGTCAATTAGTTCCAGGATGGGACCTGCTGAGGGAGACACAGCAATGATCTGTAGCAAATGCTAACTTTGGGCTTTCAGTGGAAAAAATAAGTACACTTTACTTCACAGTTGCCACCTGTATCACAATCACAGAGAGAGAAGTGCCAAAGGAGGAAAAAAAGCCGCAAAATTTCATCAGAATCCTGATGTTCCTCATTTTACACAAAGCAACCAGAAAAGCTGCAGGCTGGTCTCCTAATGCTCTGAAAATTAAGACTTACAGAAATCACATGCAAACATATTGTTTTCCAGAACTTGCTGTTTTCTTAAAAATCTCAAGCTCGTGATGGAACATGATGCATGCTCTGCAAACAGGCTTTACATTTTGTAGCCAGAATGAGCTTATTTATTTTGAAACGACAAATTGAGATTAAACCATGTTTTTTTCATTTGTGATATAGCTAACAGTTTGATTAGTGAACTTAATACCATAAACTGGAACAACTCACCCTGCAGACTTCACTGGAAATGAGCTAAAGATTCAACCCACGAGGAGGTAGTCTCCTTAGAAACTGCACCTAAGGGTCTGAAATACAATGGAAACAGTCACTGAGAAGGTGCTGAGAAAGGTGGTGAAAGACCAGGATTTTGCCCCAAAAATTAACTGTCTGAAGCGGGAAAGCTGAAGTGTGTGATGTAGTATAAGTAGTTTAGGGAGCCCAGAGCAGACCTGGAAAGAAATCAAGAGAAACTTCAGAGCCTAAGATATGTCATCCATCCCTAAATTACAATTTCCTTCACTGAGACTATGCAGCTGAACTAGCATCTTCAGTGCAGTTTACCCCATGAGAAAGTGGTTTACCCAGTGTGGCTCAAACTCCGTTCTAAGCCTGGACATTTATAACACCTGCTAATATTCGCATGTTCTCACATGCTTTTAGAACATCTTTCATTTCTGAGTAGCATTACAAACAGCTACTTTCTGCTGTCCTCTCTCTCCTCCCAAGTCTTTCATAAAATCTGTCGATTGATTTATTCAAGCAGTTATCTTTTAACTTGCTGTCACTAGACAGGTGCACACTTGCAACAACTCTTGTAGCTGAGCCCATTTAACAGCTCTGTTAGGGGCCCATCCTTGCAAGACATTGAGCTGCACAGAAGTTAGCACCCTAAATACACATCGAAAGCAATGATTTAGGGCACTTTCTCTCTCACAGGCAGTGCTCAGTGCCTTAGGCATCAGTTTCTTCCTTGTTAAGAAGATTGTAAAAGGACCATCCCATCTAACTATTTAATGTTTTTTTAATAAGCTACATTACATGAACTTGATACAGTAGTCGTTATCTGAGTCAGAGGCTCCATTTGCTCCAGAGCCTTCAATCACAAAAGTAGGTAAAAGTAAATCCCTATAACACAGACAGGTGAGAGAGTTTGGACAGTGTCAGTGTCCAGGTCTGGGTGATCTTGTTTGCGTATTCCAAACCCACTTGACCACACCTGCAGTCAGATATTTTTTGTTGACATTTTACTGTCAGAGACTGGAGTTGAAGGGAGAGAAAAAATGAAGAGCAAATTCAGAGGGAGACTTATTTATTTTTTAAAGTCACCAAGACAGTAAAGAAAATTCTAAAGAGGTAACTCACATAAATGAAGCAGGTTGCAGAATCCCTCTCTGGCTGCCATTCTACACTACTCTGTATCACAGTTAGAATTGGAGGTGAATAGGAGGTGAATAGGAGGTGAATTTTGACCCTGGGGTAGCATGTAGGACGATAGCCACAGATTACGCAGCCACATACAAACTGCGTTACTTAGGAGCTGAAGCAGAAGCTAATAGACACACATATGTTCTCCACAGAGATCACTCCAGCCACAGGTGAATCATAGAAGATCTCAGATACATATACACACACCACACACTCCCTCTTCTGTGCAAAAACTAAGCTCGCTGCAAAGAAGAAAACACCTTAACAGAACGTGAAGGGAAAGTTTAAGCAGTTTCAGTCCATTTCCAGGGTGTCTTCCACTAGTTCTCCCACAAAAAATTATCCAGATCTCTGCATCTGAACTCTGGACTAATGCTTTTTGGGAGATGACATACATCTTTATGAGAAGGAAAGCGAGTGCAGTCTCAGTAGTTTCAAAGACAGAAGATTATGTTGTGAGCTCTATAATGCTTCCTTCCAATTCCAGCCCAGTATCATACAGCTGAATGCACGTCCTACAGCTACAGCTTGATAACTTGGCTAAAACATCCAGGCTCAATTCAAAATCTTTATGTAGTGAAACATTTACTATAATTTTCAAAAGTTACAAGATCACTCCCAAACATACACACACACGTGCACACACAGTGTTGCACACAGCATAAACATCATAGGTAAAATTGACCATCAGCTCCTGTAATTTAAATTCCTTTGGATTCAAACAGTACGAGTGTCTGCATGAAGCCTGAAATCCTAAAGTATTAGGAAACCTCGATAAAGCTTCTGAGTATAATTTTTTAAACCCTAAAACATTAAATCCAATCACATGAAAACAAAACAAAGGATTCAAGTAACTGGAGTGGGAAGAAATTCAAACCAGCAATAAGTTCAAGTATATTTTCTTGCACTCATGTGGGATCATGACTACCTTTTCACTTTTTTATTTCTTGACTGATAGATCAGAAAAAAGGTCCCTGGCAAACATCTATTCATCTATCTAGCCAGACTCCTGTTAAACACCTAATGCCCTTGTTAACATGTGTTTAAATGTCTTGTTTTCAAGCAATCTCCTAACTTAGCTCTCGGAACAGTATTAGATACTTCACTTTTAGACCTTAT
>NW_009192249.1:46495-76606 GCF_000690835.1 Fulmarus glacialis | reverse complement strand
AGGATATCCTCATACCTCAGATGATGACACTTTTTTAAAAAGAAAACCATATGCAACTATGTCTACCACAAAGTCAATAGCGAACGATTCTGAGTTAGGACTGACAGAGGCACCTCTCTGGGGAGGACCGTGGGGTAGTTTTGTGGCTGGGGGTATTCATTTTTCAGCCATGGTTATACCTGTTTGAGGTTGCTAGCACGCAGGAGAAGGGGGAGCTCCGTGCTTATGTCCAGCTGCTTTTCAGGGCCTCAGGTTTGGAAGGTGCCATCAAGCTTTGGTCAGAAACAGATTGTACTGGCACACTCGCCACTGTCAGCTTTGGGAAACAGCTGCGTACCCAGGATAACATAATTTTCAGGCACCCTAAGGAGCAGCATTTTTGAATGGAAGGGACCACGGGGTTTGTTGCTTGCTTCAGGGCTGAAAGGAGGTTCCCAACCCTGTCATTTTGTTTATGGATAATGACACCCAGCATTTAGGGCCAGATGTTTTTAAACGTATCCTATGCTGAAAAGATGAAGGCTATTAATTTAATGAGACTCTCACGTCTCATAAATCCTGTAAGGACAAGCATGATGAAAACGAACTTCTTCCAAGTGACCAGTGCCATGCCACAGCAGGTTAGCCGTATCAGAGCAGAAACACATGGGAATAACAACTCCCTGGACTAGCCAGAAAGAAAGCCATAGCAAACTATGAGGTGTGGGGATTTTGTTTCATTACCCTGAGGATTAAGCGGGGACTGAGACCTCTCAATCAGACCTGAGGCCTTGAGGCAGAGCAGGCCCCAGCCATGGCCTGCAGAGAGGCTCAGCAGGGTGGCCTGGCTCAGGGTGGGCCTTTCCCTTCCTTCAGGGAGGATTTCTGCCCTGGTCCTGAGGAAGCTTTCTCACAACAAACCCCTTACTGCAAAACTATTTAGGATTGACCCAAAACCTGGAAGTTTCCTGTCAGAGGGAGGGACTGCTCTGGGTCAGAGCGGGGAGCTGGGGGCTGCGGGCTGCTTCTACCTCAGAGCCACCTCGCAGCAGTGCCCAGGGCTGCCTCTTCCCGCCAAGCCCGGCCCCACAGGTGCCTTCCCAGCCCCTTCTCTTCCTCCTCACAGCATTGTCATGAAACTGAATTTGCTTCAGCTTGCTATTTAAGCAACAGAGCTTCAGGAACAGGGGCTCTTGTTCAGTCATTTCCTCAGAGCAGAGTTTCCCCCCTTCCTAGCCTTAATTGACATTGGATCTGTTTCAGACCATAAAGAACAAGTGAAACCTATGAGCCTCGAGCCTCAGGGCCAGATTTATAGGCAGAAAGAGAATTCTGTGATCTTCTTCCATGTATTTGTTGTTACGGGCAAAATAGGCCTCTTATTCTCAATCTGGAGACACTTTTATTGTTCACCTTTTCTCGTATGTCCTGAGGCACATGGAGTCACAGCTGAGGTAAGCCAGGCCCGGGACTCAGTGCAAAGCATCGCTCATACTGAAAGCTTTCTGCTCTCCGGATTCCCACAGTGAGGACAAACAGCCGCATCTTTGCTAGTATAAATCAGTCTGGTACCAGCAGCTGAAGAGCTGGATCAGTTCTCTAGCTTTACAACCCACAGTTAACAGTTTCAGAAAAACATGGTTTGAAAAATTTCCCTCATCAAACAAGAGATAATATTAAAACACAGGCAGATAATAAATCTTCTAGAAAAAGTCACAAATTCAACAGCTCCTACCCATTACAGTGTTTTCCTTGATTTTAAATGGATTTCAAGTTGGACAAGCACATAGTAAAGTTGTCCTTGCTTCTTGGTAAGCTATTCCCTTTGTTTAATTACCTTTACTGCACCCGAATTTGGGGAGATTTTGTTGTTTTCTGACTACTACTTCCAGAAATTGAATCTCGCTCTGGCCTGCTACTAAGGAAGACACTTTTTCATATATAATACATAGATGCACATTTACTAGTCAAATAGCTACCACAGTCATAATTTACTAACAGTAACTCATCTGAAACACAATGACAAACAAGTCCTTTTTACTTTGCACTGAAAAGGATTAAGGATGCTCAAATACACAGCTACATCTCTGCTGGGGGGTATTAGCTGCTTAAACCGCATGTGATGGCAGATGGCTGTTTCACAGCTGAATATTTACTATGTCCAAATTCTCCCTTTGAAGATACTTGTGTGATTAATTTGCTTTTTATCCAACTGTTAAACAAATTAAAGTTATTACGAGGTATGGAAGAACCAGGTTCACGCCATTTCAAGCCTTCTGAAAACAAATATCATAAGGGTAAAGATGTGGGAGTGAGTTTCCTTGACTACTTAGTGTTCTTTTAACCTTAGCTTGATCATGTCAGATCAAAAAAAGAATTCATTACTTTCACAACAAGAGTATTTATTGTTTACAAGACACAAACCTCTGCTTAGAATGTGGGAGATTTTGAAACTAGAGTTCTATTGAAGGGAAAAATCAAAACAAAAACCAACTTTAGAAAGGGGGCAGGAGGGAGTGAATTGAGAAAGTTTCACGAAAAACAGAACAGGCAGACAGAAGTAACCCCTCTATGGATCTTCCCCACCTCAAGGGCTAGTTCTGTTCTGACTGAAACCTCTAGGGGTGGCAATATTGCGTCCATTGAAATAAATGGAAAAATTCCCATCACCACCAACTGGGGTGGGACTTGATCCTGAGAAACTTCTTTAGCCTCAGCTGTATGAGAAGTACGGTCTAGATCCTACTCAGCCAATAGCACTTTTGCCCTCAATTCCTGCACACCTCAGAACAGGTTCCTGCATTAAACTTTCATTGCTGTTTTCCCTGCTATGGCCTCCTGAGAATTTTTTGTTTTGAGACCATGCAGAACATGAATACATTCAAAGATTTTTTTTTTTTTTAAAGGACCAAAGTAGCCTTTTTAAAACAGGAAGAAAAAAAAAAAAAGGAAAAATATCCTTCCTCTTGCTAAAGAACATCAGCCTGCTCTACCTGGCAAAGGAGAGAGCTGAGCTGGCTTTAATAATTTGTCCAAAGTGCTTGGAGATCCTCCAATGGCTTTTTACAAGATACCAAGTATTATAACTGCATTATTTTGCTCTGCTTCACTAAGCAGACTTTATGACAAGATTCTCAGGGAGCTCCTGCAGAGTGCAGAAAGGTAACTTTAACTGAGCTGTCTGAGAGTCTGACATTAACCTTTCCTAACAGGCTTTCCTTTATGCTCAGGGCAGGGGTTTATTAATTGGTTGAATGAATCAGCCGGCACACCGAGGTATTACAAATACAATCACTTATCTCTTTACATTCAGTCTGGACATCTAAGTGCCTGAACTTCTATGCTTTTACCTCCAGCAGCTTAAAAGGGGACTAGTGCCTGCATTGCTGGGCTTGTTTTTCTCCCTGAAGCCTGCAAGCTGCATCATGCCAGAACATGGAGCTCCTCTTAGATATCAAAACTTTCAGACAGCTAAGTTCCTAAAGCAAACACCACCAAAGAATATGACGGCCCACACACCTTTAGGGCACTTACGTTACAGACATCAGTACATGTCAGAAAGATTTAAGATGGGATAAAATAAACAGGTATAGAGTTATTGTCCTTAATTATCCTGTGGATTTTCCCCTTTTCCATCCCCTGTGGCTTTTTTTTTTTTTTAAACACAGAACCAGAAAAACATGAACTCTCAGTAAGTCTAGGATCACGGGGAGAGTCAGTACAGTTGGACAAAGTCATCACAGCAAGCCTCACATCAGAGCCAACTGGGGCTTGCATAGAGACCACCCACCACAAATGTCTGTAGACCTCACCAGTGCAAACTAGACCAGTCCCTGGAGAGTCCATGAAAAGAAATCATTTCGGAGCCTAACTTAGGCACACTGCCTTGTACAGACATTACTATCATCTCCCTACATTAGTCATTTATGGAGCCATGGTCCAGCCATCCCTGAATGGCACCAGAGTATAGTACCAGTCTCCACAGGAGGCCCTGTGGAGCCTGAATACTGCCCGTGATGATTCTGAGAGTATCAGCCAGGTCTCCCAACACACAGACAAAACTTTTTCCTGCTCCTAGACAATGAGAACATTTAGTTTCAACAAACTTCACCGTTCTGCACAGTAAGTACCAGAACCCTCTTTTTCTTTCTGGACTTCTCAGGAAGTCCAGAAAGGAACAAACACGGGTGTTGTACACAAGCACTATCTTGTCACCTCACTATTCTTTTTTCTCCTCAGTTCCATTGCATTATTTCATTTCAATGCCTAATATAGTATATAGGATAGGGAGAATGTAATGACAGTCAAAAAATACTGTATATATTAATTGCCAAATAAACCTCACAAAGCCATCTTCTCCTCTCACCACCATTGCAAATGCTGGTTGTACAAAGAAGTTGGATAGCTGCCCCTGAAATTTTAATAAATCCATTCAAAACAATTCAACATAATGTTTGGATCATTCATTCCGAACAGAGCCTTTAATCACTGTACAACTTTCTCTTTATTATTGATTAATATGTGCCAGGTATGTGCAAAATAAATATCCTGCAGGACTTGGATTTATGTCTTGGATACAATTAAAAAAAAAACACCACACCCAAGTGGGAATTGTTCCACTGTTCAATTCAAATTCCTGGAGATATTAATGAGTGAGAATGATTTCACAATTTGGGATTACTTTCTGATGAGTCTCACAGTGGCTTTGCCTGATTGCAACACACTGAGAATCAATGCACATAGAAAAGAGTATCAGAAAATTTGTATATAATATAGTATTTTATTTTAAAATAGAATCCTGGTGAATTTCACATCTATATTGTTCTTGT
This sequence comes from Fulmarus glacialis, assembly GCF_000690835.1. NCBI lineage: Eukaryota > Metazoa > Chordata > Aves > Procellariiformes > Procellariidae > Fulmarus > Fulmarus glacialis. The sequence goes on along the minus strand of NW_009192249.1, from coordinate 71,798 downwards.
ACATGTGCCAATATATGCATCACACTCTCAGAATATGTAATATACACTGACATTCTGTCTTAGTGAAAGATATGGGATACAGCAAAGGGCAAGGAAAGAAGAATCAACTGATCAAGGGTTTGACATGATAGACAAAATCAAAGAATTTGTGTACCAGATATTTTTCCTTCTAATAGCACAGCATGCCATCTAGATATATGATAAATTAGATGAAACAGTTCAAAAGTGCTCTGAGTTACTGGTTGGATTTGCCTTATCATAGTGGCCTTAAATACTTTCTGAAGCAATCATAATCTGCCTTTTCAATAAACAAAGAAGTTATTTGAACATGGGGAGTAGTCTACTCTCTAGTTAACTGATATCAATATATGGCCAGTTTGTTTCAAAGATCTGAATTGTTTGGTTGTAAATGGATTTTTCTCAAAGGAAAGTTGTCAAAAAAGTATTAATGGAAAGATTTATTCAATAATGGTCTAGTACCTCTTGAGAATTAAATAGGAAGCTTCTATATTTAAGGATTTGCATCAGATTCTTCTTGTGAGTGCGCAGCCACGTTACCAAGCACTCGTGGTACAGATTCTGCACTTTCAGAATGGCACCTCTGGCCATATACTATATCTGTATCTACTCCTTTATCATGCAACTATACCAAAACCATCAATAAAACCCAAAAGGCTCCTGCACTGTACTTCAACAATGCCAAGGTTCCCTCCCAGATATCCACTCCTAAGCTCTCATTAGTGTAACTGAAATACTTGTGGTATCTCTCACCTTTTTTGCTACATCACAATATCTGATGACAACTGAACAGTTCTTCTTAGGAAGAGAAGAGGTTTTAACTTGTAAAATGGATGCAGCTTTCAATCTACAGCTGTTGTCCAGAGCAAAATATTATCATAAGTGTTAGTGGCTTGAAACCTGACATTGAAGTAGTGTTTAAGATTTGTTTTGGTGACTTAACTGTGACACTGGCACTGAAAGTGAGTATATGGATTTTCTTACATTGTTTTAGCAGCAACTGATGTGGTCGAGTAAATAATGTGAAGACTTTCTTTGGGAAAGGAAAATTTGAAAAGCAGTAGACATGAGGCACACCACTACAGGCAGGAGGTTATACTAGAGGATTCCACTTAAATGAATCAAGCAAGAGAGCACCAGGTTCAAGAACAAGAAAAAGAAATACTGCCTAACAAAAAAACCTTTTGTCCCTGATTTCATCATCAGGCTGCTGGTCGATTTTCTGCATTTGAAAATAAAGCAACATTTTAAGAAATATTGACATCTGGTTCTGGAATTATTCATGCAGAGATTTCTTTGAAATTTAAGCGGAGTTTCCTAAAACATATACAGGTGTGAGGAGCCCAATCACTTCAGGATTAGCTGTTCCTCAGAAACCTTAGCAATGATATGAAATTTGAAGCTCTTCCTGAACTTTTCTACTAATTCAGTAATTACTGCTGTGCCTGAAATTGGCCTCTTTCCTGTAATTACTCAGCATGTATTTTCAATCAAAGAGGTTAACACCTGAATTTAGATTCCAATTAACACCCAAGGTGGACTTTTTGTGTAAAGCTTAATAAATCAGGGACTTTTCCCAGCATAATATTTCACTAGCCCACATAGGCAAACACAGAGTACACACTCCAGACATCTGAATATCTGCAGCAGAGCATGGTCAAACCATGACCAACTCATCAGATTTGTGGAATATTAGGATTACACATGTCAGCTGGGGTCAAGCAGCTTGCATGTGAGCACATGGGCACATCTCTTGCTTTCTCCCCAACTACAATGAAGGCTTTTCACTGATGCAAGTTAGCATGCACAGAGATGGCACTCCTTCAAGTTTTACCACTGAGAAATGCGTATAGAAAAAAATTTTACATGCTTGCACAACTGGAAACCACATTTCTTTAAAGTCTGGCTTCAAATTTACATGAAGGTGTGCAATCTTCCTTAAAAAAAATAGGAAGCACATTGTTTTAACCACCTGTTTTAAAAGGAGTGTCCTGATAGAGATGGACAGGGGCAGGGACAAAGGGCAGGTGAAGTGAACAAGGTTATGTTAGACATGTGATATTAAAAAAAACTGAACAAATGATTAGCTCTTAGGATAAAAGAGTGTAATAATATACAGAGGATTGCGCTCTTCCAACTGTCATTCTAAGTGAAACCCTATGACCCCAGTTCTTTCGCTAAAGCATCTCCGTGATGAATTCTAGACAGTTAATCTTGAAACATTTAAGGAAGCAAAGCTAGCCGGCGTTTTGCTTGAGGAAGGACTGAATTAACAACTAAAGACGGTCAAATTGCCCCTATGTTCTCTGTGGATTTATATTGTTGCAAGAGCCTGATTGCAAAGACATGTCATTGTGCTGTGTGAGCTTTTCACGGTAGTAAAAAAATTTTCATGTTCCTTGCAAGGCTGCCACCTTTGGCTCAGGAAATCTTTGAGTCCAAAACTGCTAAAGCTGAAATTTCTGGAGCAGCATTGTCATATGCTTGCATTGTTCTGACGCACCTCCCCAAGCACCTTCCGTTGACCACAGCTGGATACAGGACATACATGTTGATAGACCTTTGCTCTAACGTGCTATGGCCATCTTTATGTTCTCATATGTTATCTGTTGGGTTTTTTATTATTTTCCTTTAAAAGTATGTTAGTTTCCATGGAAACAATTATGCCACTGACATGTACAAGTTTAGTAATGTCCTCAGGAAACATTTACAGTCAGTTCACAAAGGGCGAGATGTCTTCACGAATATAGGTGTTTAAGCTAAGGTACTGTTAAGGCAAGAAAAATAAGCTCACAGGTTTTCCCAAGTGATAGGTAATGACCACATTTTCATCACGGTTCGTTATTTCAGGCTCTATATCAAAATGTTTCCCTTTTGAAAATTTGGCCCCAGCTGTGAATGCTGAGCCTTTGAAAATAGGATGCAGAATGCTCTGAAATATATAACCTGCTATGGGAAATCTTGTCAAAAACAGTAAGCTCTTGGTCACGACTCTGAGTTTCTGTACACACACTATTTCAGAGGCCTTGGTGTGAATACAATTCTCTTATAATCCAGTGCTAGGAGAATTACTATACAACAAGAGCTAAAGGCGGGGGGGGGGGGGGGAGTCGACATTCATGTAATTATTCCTTTGACCACAGAACAAACCACAAGACAATGTGATATTATACTCACTGTTTACCAACCCACATTTAGACCAAAAAAAAAAAAAAAAAATCTTATTACAGTATAAAAATATTTCCACTTTTAACCCAGTAATCAAGATAGTACTTTTCAGATAAATAGGAGCCTTGAGAGCCAGCCTGTGAATGCTTCTTCCTCACATAAAAAGAAAAGGATGCAAGGAGAGTTCTTCCTTTTATAGCCCTCGTCACAGCTCCAAGAGCATCTCTGCATGCAGGTCTGTGGATGTGCACAGTCCACGCAACTGCACAAGAGAGGGATGAAGTGATAGGGTTGCAGCTCTGCAAAGTATTAGAGAGCAGAAGGAAGGACAAGGCCATGCCAAGCTTCACCCAGGGCACACGTGAGCTGCACTACCCCCTGCTCTGGGCTGCATCTTAATGCGGCTGAAGCATAAGGTGAAGGGTGGCTTCAAAGGCTTATGGCACTGCTAAGCTGATATTGTGATCTCAATGTGTGGGGCCCAGCGCTCAGTTATCCCATCTCTTCTATAGTCCTCTACAACTCTGCAAAGCAGATGTGCAACCAAATCCACACGTGAAAGGAAACTGGTTGATAGCTTGCTGGCTGGTAGAGCCCTAAAGGAGGTCAGGATTTTTAGCAGCATTTTGAAAAGGTACAGAGAGAATTAGTGTGGGAGACCAAGGTAGGCAAAGAGTTCCAGGCAGCGGATGTAGTGGCAGTAGGAGATCCAATTTAAATTCGCTTTAGTATTAATTGTCAGAAAAGGATGAGATCCGTTTATGAACTAGGAGCACTGTGCAGTCAAAAGTTACAAGCCCGAGTCATTGCCACAAAGTAGCTGAAACGCTTTTCCTTTGAAAAGATTAAACTTCAAAGAATTGCAGAATAAGATACACAAGAAGTGGCATGTGCTTTTGCTTGATAGTGTTTGATTTTTAGCCACCCTCTCTCCAGCTCTATCATACTGTAAATTCTTAACACCGAAGCTGCAACTAAGTAGCTGTTTTATAAGATAAATGATTTGGAGTATGAAAGACTTTGAGAAGAAAATAGGGCTGCATAAAATGGATTGAAAGAAGTGTGAATAGCAGAAAACATTAACCAGTGTAGGAGACCAAGGTTTTGCATACTTCTTGACCAAAGAAAGTGAATACAAAATAAGAGATCAATGTGTGTCCGACAGGTTAACCCAGTGGAATGATATTTGCCTCGCAGAAAATACACGATACAACATCTGAGTCAGACTATGGTGCCTTGCAGGTCCGTTCCCTCTGTGGTAGTAGGGGTCTTAATTCTCACTGAAACCAAAAGGAAAGTGGGTCACTGAAACATGTTTCGTAACTGGGGCTTAAGTGTTTAGGGATAAGTAAAACCCTGTCCGTGTTGTTCCCTAATGCAAAGAAAGTTGAGCCACTAGTGACCAAACTGCAAGAGGGAAGGCAATGGGAGTATTCACTCTTGAGGCACAAGAGGCCTTGCTAGGACTTGCTTTTGTTTAAACACTTTTCTTTGACACTAAGAGGAATTCTCTGCCCAACTCAGTGGGCTGTGGGGCCAAAGAAAACCAAAGGAAAGAAAACTACACAAGAAATTCAATCTGTTTGGAAACTAGAGCAGGCCTTTCCCGAGACATGGCTAGTTTAAGAACTGAAAGTGTATTTCCCCTTTTGTTTGTCCATATCTAATGAATTAAAGGATTTCTGTGACTTAACTCTGTAAAAAGAGAGAGACAGCTTCAAGGGAGCTGGAAATAGGACAGTGAGCTAGAATAGAAATTATATCTCCTTTTAGGGTAACTGCCACTAATAATCTCACCGTGATCAAGCCATATATATATTCATGTAATAGAAGTTGGAGCTTCATATCCACATACCAGGGAGCCTTCAAAATTTGTTGGGTTTTTTTTCATTCAATCTGAATGCTCCTTGAGTTTCTGTTTGGGGAGGAATTTTTTTTTTTTCCTGTGTATCAAGAGGCAGTGATATTTCCAAACACAGCAAATGAGCCCAAAATCCTGGAAATATTTAAGTAGTGCAAAACAAAACACAGAGCAAAACAACACTGATTAGAGAGGGAGGAAAAATTAAAAAGCAACATCCTTGTACTTGCCACTAAGGTCAGCTACAGCATCCACAGGGGAGTCAAGAGTGCCGCAAGTCTAAAATCCCTCATGGACCAAGACTGAGCTAGCTGAGCAATCCTTTCTCCTTCAACAAGTAAGTTCCTTGGGAACAATGAAATTCCCACAGCAACACCTAAGAGTAACCACAGACCAGGTATATTGGCAACAAACACATAGCATGGAACATCTCTCCTGAAGAGGTAAAGTCAGTCTTGAGTCTATTGTGAAATTCCTCTGAACACTTAGCTTTTCCCTGAGCAACAAGTACACTAATTTAAAAATTAATAGCAACAATTTGCTCAGTAAACTTTGGAACAAGGAGGGAGAGAGCTACCTATGCAGCAAGAATGAGCTTCTCATTTTATTTTTTGTGAAGGATTCATCTGCCACAATCCATGAGTGTATGGCATAAAGCCCTGAGTAAGCAAATGACTTCAAATTATCCAGTGGCAATTATGAACGAGAGAATGCACGCTGGAGGTGGGATGAAAGAAAATTAAGAGAGATTAACGTGAAATATAAGGTTATAATTAGACATAGGTATCTGTTTTCTACCTGCTTTTGCCCATGGGGAATTTGGAAAAATAAATACTCTTATTTAATAAAATTCTCAACGCCAACAGAAAAGCAGGGCACCTTTTTAAAAGCTATGACAACATATGCCAGACAGGCTGTGTTGCAATGGGTTTACATTTCGACATGGAATGGGTTGTAAGAGAACACAGCCTGCTATAGCATGTTTTGGCAACATCAGAAAAAAGAAATCTAAAAAATTCATACCAAGGGGAAACAAAATAAGCAATGCAGTACTCCTGTACTAGGACAATCTGCAGAAGCTCCCATGCATGAAGCAACAGAGGTTCCTAAGAGATGATCCAAGTATTTTAACATCAGGGAAAAAAAAAAAGGGGAAAAAAAAAAAAAAAAGAAACAAGCCAAACCGATTCTTCCTCTAAAGAAGTCCCAGTTTGAACACAGCTACTCTACTCTGTCAGAGGGAAAACAGATTCAGACGACTGAACTGGTTCCTTCCTCATCTTAGCAGCTATCTAGAAGATGGGAAGTAGACAAGTCGGGCATCCCTGAAGGCAGGTCTAAATGCCAGAACAAAAAAAAGTCATTCTGGTAGGCAAGATTGAATATTGATTTTCCAAATGGTCCTGTTATCCTCTCACTTTGTTTGCAGTGCCACCAACTACATCAACCTCCAGGCACCCGCTGACAGATGCAATACAGTTTTAAGCATGCTTCTCAATTAAACCTGTATTTCACTCCCCTGAAAATTCCAATCCCTATTCTCTGTAACACATTTTTCTACTTCTAAGTGTACACTTTGTGCAACTCTGAAGAAGTTGGTGGAATTTCTTTGCAAATAAGAACTGAGGTTGTTTTTTTTTTTTAATATTCAGATACACGTATAACTTTCTCTCCTCAATCACAATTCCCATGAATATCACCCAGCCCTGAGCTCTGTTTTCAAGTTCAATAGATCTCAAAAGACCCTAAAGCAAATTCCCTTCACTGATCTTCTAGAAATCTAGGATGATACTCTACAGAGCAAACTCTCCAAGAGTAAAACATCAATTCACATAAGCCAAATCAAGACTTGATACTGGACTATCAAATGCAACAGGGGTTTTGGTGTTTATGTCCGTAACTGCAGATAAAATTAATTTCTTGGTCCTAGCTGGGATTACACAACCCTGCTAGAACTGGACATTCACTGGGCTTTGTATTTCAGTCCTATTCCATCCGGACCTGTGTGCTTTAAATTTTTTATTTCAGCAGGTTGTGGCACTTGCTGGCAAGATACCTTAGGCACAGATTGCCTGTTGCCTCTTTGAAAGAATGGAAGTTTATTGCCCACCTGCAAAAGATTTCTCTTTCTACTCCTAAACATCAGCACCAACTTCTAAGGCTCAGGCATCTGTTCTCCCCAAAACAATGAATACTCTTTGTCCATTTGCTTAAGAACACAACACAGTGAAGTCACACATAGACATCAGCTCTGTTTAAAACAGCATAAGACATCTATGACATCTATTTTCCTGCACTGGTCCCCTCTCTTCAAAAGCATTTTCTGCAACTAGATCAAAGCCCCTGGGAAATTTCTGGTCTTTATGCACTCTTCACATTTCTTTTGCCAAACCAGAGATGCATGCACATTTCCACACACGTTCACCTCTTTGCTCCATGTCCTGTGCCTGCCCTTTTCTCCCTGGATAACTTTCTCCAACTTAGTTGGTCCAGCTGTTGGAAACAACATTATATACTACGAGTGCCCAAGCTTTCCACATCTAAGGAAGACATTCATCCCCTTCCAACAGAAAAGCCAGCTTGAGAGGTTTCCGCTCCCAGCTAATTCCTTCATGCCCTTTCCACCAGCTACACCAAAAGAAATATTTGTGGGGCTGCAGTGTTTGTGCCTACAGCGCAGCCCTGAGCAGTTGCTGCTTTTAGGTGTTGGCGAGTAGGCAGAAGTGGTGGGGTCAGAACTCCTCAAGTGAGTGTTGCCACCAAAGACAACATGATGCGAAACTGTGGACTAATTGCCTACCAGCAGGCCTTTTGCTGGGTTGAGAGATGAGTAAGGATGTCAGGGTCTGGCCAGCTGTCAGGGCTCTAAGCGTAAAGAGGTTTTCCTTAATGGCATTATTGCTGAAAAATAAACAATTGTCTGTCACTCATTACTGCACGCAGGTCCTTGCATCTCTCTGAAACGCTGAAAAACAGCATCTTACAAACAAGGACAATGAGTTATTAAGCAATTGGAAAATGATTATACAATTATGTTCTGTTTGGGTACCATTAGTCACAAGAAAGATGGAATATATCCAAGCTTTAAAAGTGAATTACTCATACAAAATCATGTCTGCTGAGAGTCACTTCTCCTTTAGGGTTCAACATCTATAGTGCAAGATTTTCAGAGGAGGAGGCGAAGAAGGGTGTTATGATAAAGCATAAGTACAGGAGCCAGGTTTGGGTTCTATTCCAGCCAGCAGTGGTGAGCAAGTTGCAACTAGCATTAGGTCTGAACTGGTATAAACAGTCACAAACCAACTGATGCTAGCAAAGCTAAGCAGATTTGCAGCAGTGCGGAAACCAGCTCCTGCCTCCTGTTAGAGTAGGTGTGCAAGAACAAAAGTCAGTTGGTTGTATAGTTTATAGGTTCCAAATCCAGTAGTCACACGACGGTAATAGTCTGTCCCACATACAAAGAAGGTATGTTCACTTTAAACTAAAACTGAGTCCTCTTCCTTCATCTGCCAAGGCTACTCCTGATGGATCATTTTCATGCCAAGCTCTATAACCTCCAGGCACTCCATGTCCTTAGTAAGACGAGGGTGGCTGTGACTACACTTTTAGGTCTCTGTGGGCTGCTTTTCGTCTCTCCATCCTGTAGCGGATTTTTTTTTTTTTTTTAATGCAGTTTAAATTCCACTTTAAGTTCTCTGGTTATCCTTGCTACTTGTACGTTCCAAACATGCTTCAAGTTCATTCTTGTGTCAGCATTAAACATTTCACACAGGTGTGGCCTCAGCAGAGCCGATAATAATTACGCACTTTCCCTGACCTTTTGCCCAACCTTCCTGTAAAGTGGCACAATATCTCCCCCCTTTCCCCTCAAAAAAAAGAGTAGTTTTGTAATATAATACTCAGCCTTAAACTGTGTTGGGGCTGCTGTGCTGCTCCATTGTGTCTCCTGGAATGCTTTTTACTGCTACTTTAATGTAGTAAATGAAAGGGTGTAATACAGGACAGGTAACAGACAAGATTACAGATTGTGTCTTCTCGTCATTAGCTGAAACCAAGTGCTATAACAACAAACATCATCTATTCTCTGCCAAAAAAAAAAAAAAAAAAAAATCAGGAAGTTTGTTCAGTTGTAGGTAGCATAGGAATGGACAGGGTTAATAAACAAAACCAAACCCCTACACTTGATCCAGTACAAGTTTGATCATTGTACCTATCCAGAGCTTACTCTGATTTCATTCCTTCACTTCCTCATCAAGCAAGCGTCAACTTACAGCAAGTACCTTCTTTTCTCAGCTGCTGTCCTATTTTATTTCACTAAACACTTCAGGACATGAATTCCATCTTCAGGACTACCTTGTGCTTATACTACTATGCAACTGCATCATTTCTAGTTACAGAGGAACCTAGGTTTAAACCTTGAGTCTAAGCTCCCCTGGCTATTGAAGAAAGAGGAGATCTGGATCTGTCATGGTATTTTGCAACCCTGCATGCTGAAAGCACACTGAGGAGAAGGGCTCTAGCACAGACTCCGAGTCATGGGCTGTACCAGGGGTGGAAATCCATCTCCTTGCCTGGACAAACTATTGTTTGAACAGACCCAGCCAAAGCCCCAGGCACATCCCTTCAGCTTGCTAAGCCAGTCACTCCCTGCCTCCGGTGCCAGTGCAGTTGCATGGATGGGTGCAGCCAGTGCACCTCCTCTACCGCTCCCACTGCGGACTTCCAGCGTGGGGGGTAGCACTAACCGAGCTTGCTCTGACTTGTTCTCGAGAAGGACAGCAATGAAACCTGTAGCCGGTACCTTAATAATGGTAACAAAGTTAAACAAATAGCTTCTTGCTCCTTGCCTAACCTTCTGATACATCCTCACAGAAGCACACTAGCATTAGTAAATAATTTTCCCTGTATAAAGATTATACAATAAAAGTATTTGACTGATTTAAGTTCAGGGCTTCCTTTTATGAACTGCAGGCTCTGGGCCAGTACAAATCCACAGAGCTCCATCAGAGCTTCAGTTAGTCAACGCCTGCCCAAGCATATCAATCCTTGCCCAGTATCAATCCGCAGAAAAGTGCCATGAACTTCCATGGCATTCTGCCAAATCCCATCAGCTGAGAAACAGGTCCTGATGAGCACAATGTTCTCAGTGATGATTCACCCTCGTCAACATCGCCATTAGTCAGAATATTTTCAGAAGCAACTTTAACATGGTTTAGGAGCTCTTTAATAAACATGCATTTAGATAAGCTATCTTGGGGCAGGGAGATAAATGAAGGAGGCCCACTGCAAAGTTAGAACTGAATTGTGGCAAAACAATTCTGCAAAATGTTTTATACCTTATATAATCTCTCCCCACAGAACCTGAGGGGTTCACATTAAACACCATAAATCAGACCACCTGGGGCTCCCCTATGATTATTGCAGCTGCATGCTGCAAGCTCCAGTAGAAGAAACATTCCCTTTTATTGTAAGAAAGTAATAGGGCATAGCCCAAGTCTGCCAGAAAAATGCACAAATCAAAAGCAGGCCTTGCACAAAATCAGCTTCTGATGTGTTCGTTTGCTCTGGATGTATGTGGCAAGCTGACAGTCAGAATCACTTTGTCCTCATTGATCACCGACACGTTTGCCAGCAAGGTGAGTAGTATGTGGAACAGCCAATTTTAAAGAAATATCAGTTCAATGGAAAATAAAACCGAGACGTTTATTTTATTTTTGTATCTTCTCCTTAGTGAATTTCAGCAATCAGGAAAGGTGCTGGACACTCAGCGCTGAATGCTAAAGCTCTCTCCCAAGAACACACACAGCTTAGCAGTACCACGGCCACCACAGCTGTGTCTGCTCCTGGAAGGAGGCCCCATGGGTCAGGAGCAAGTCAGCCCCAGGCCCAGGCAGTCTGTGGCTTCTGCCATGTTCCTAAGCCTTATATTCATTACCAAGGAAAGGTGTCAGCTGCTGACTGCCAGCGATGACAAACACAGATGTGCAAAACCTTGGAATATTTACCCAAGAAAAGTGATGGAGAGAAAAAAACAGCAGCAGTTTCCTCCAGTAATATAATGGTAACTTCCTTCACTTCTGTCTTAGTCAAAAACCTGACTGACATCATTGATGGGCCGGGAGAGGAATCTGTCTTGTGAGAACTTGTAAGAATCTCTCCTAGGAGAGATGTTACAGACAGTTTGCCTCAAACATCTCCTGACACCTCCATTGCCCAGAAAGTCAGAGATTAGAGGAGCCTTGATGTGTCCCTACAAAATCTGATGATCAACCTATCATAACCATCAGCTGGCGGGCAGGAGAATCGTGATGACACATGTTGAACAGCCGCTCTGGTGGCCCTCCAGATTTTTGGTACAACTAATACATTTTTGTGGAAATGTCCTGCCTTGCTATCAGACCACTGAGACAGTGTTTGAAACAGAGAGCAACCACTCTGACTGTTCTGCAGGAAGCCCTTTCTCTTACCGCAGTGATGACATCTCCCTTCTCAGACATCATGTCCCAGCCATGCAATAAAACAAGGAGTGGACATTCTTGTTGGGCTTAATTTAGTATTTTGTTTGTGGGCTTTAACAGTATACACAAAATATGGCAGACCACATGCACAGGTTCGAGGAGAAGTGGTTATTGAGGGAAAGAAAATGAGGTGTTTGATAGATAAGGGACTAGAGGCAAACTAAATGCTGTTTCAGTCCAGGAGTTCAACAGAAAAAAAAGAACCTGAATAAGTTAAACTACTGTCTAAAGGGAAGTGTTTCCTAACACATCACCACCTTCTGATGTTGGTTTTGGTTTACGGGGTTTTTTTATTTTTTTATGTATACACACACACAAAAACAGCACAGAACATATGAGCTGGCAGCAATAAATTTGTTATTTCACTCCAAGATAATTATTTTTGAACTTTAGTCTTTTCCTAAGAAGCTGGCAGCTCCGTGGGACAAGTCATATTTGATGGCTAAGAAAAATAAACCAACAGGCAGGAGTCTCCCTCTATTGTGGCTCATTTATAGTAGTCAGGTAGCAGCAAAGTAGAAGCAAACCTGCAGAAAACATCCCAAGTCAATGGATTTTTTCAGGCAGCACTAAAGCCAACAAAGTAGCCTTTTGCTGCATCTGACAGGTAGGAAGTATATCTGGAAGCCTACCAAGGGAGAAAATGTTATGGTTTGAGCATGCTGTGCTCCGCTGTTCTCACGGCAAAAAATGGATGTCTGGGACTATCACAGTTGAGCAAAATATAAATCAGCCCTAAGGCCATTTTTTTCTTATTTACAGCAGGATCCAGGTAGGCTCTTTACAGAACTGACAACACTGGAACCCAAAAGGTGACCTCAAGCTACCTTCAGACACATTTTCCTATTCTCAGGCTGAGAACAGCACAGTCAGAGCAGAAAGTCTGATCTTAACCACGCTTCATTAGGAAGCCTACAGGAATTGCTGCTATCCCAGAATGGGAGAAGCAGGGCTTGAGAATCATCTCAGAATTCAAGCCATCTCAAAAAAAAAAAAAAAATTTAAAAAAAAAAATCATTTTCTCCCCAAGCAAATTACTTGCCAGAAAAAACATCCTGCCTTCCAGCCCATCACCTTGTTTGACAGTACCTGTCAAAGATAAAATCTTTCAATGAATTAAAGGAGGGGAAAGGCCAATCCCTCCTAGTTATGGTGCTGTGATTTACAACAGTATAATTATATCTTCATTACTGTGGGAGACTGACTAGACCTCCAGGGAAACGCTACTAGTACGTAAGAACTTTTATTTTTAATTGAGATAGATCTGCTACTGTGTGTCTAAACCTATTAAAACACATTGGAACAAACCAAGATTAATAGAAATATAGTGCTAGGCTATAGTTCAGATTTGTTAAACGTTAAACTAATTGCATTGCATTCTTTCCAGTCTTTAAGTGGTAGTACACTGGAATTGGGTCATGACATTACATTGCAAGGGTAATATATAGATCATCTTTTTTTTACTAGCAGTACTCTCTCCCAGATCGATCTTATCTTAATAATACAAATTCCTAATGCTTAGTCATTACGATACTTGCCTATAATTCAAATACTAATATCAGTTTAACCTGGAATTTACTGCAATCACTTTCCCTCTGAAAAGTGCCCTCATTTAATCAATGAAAACTGCCATTCTGAGGGCCTTGTCTTCAAACAGTGAAATCAATCCCCCTCGTCACTAGCAGGCTCTTCAGTTGGAAGAACACCCAGCACTTGAAGAAACTGGTGTAAAGATGCAGAAGACACGCTGCCCACTTCTCCAGGTACACACTCAAGCCAGCTCAAGTCTAACACCCAGAAATAACACATCTCACTTTGCAACTAGATGATACAAGCAAGCACCTGCAAAGAGCCTCACACTTTAACTGTGGCCTAAACAATTTGTCTCAGAGCTGTTAAAGCTGGCTCTTGCCCCCCAAAAGAGAACCTGCATCATCAGATCCCCCTACTCTGCACTTGACTTCTATAGGACTATGCACATGCTTAAAATTGGGAGCGTTCTTATCTCCCTTATACTTTATAAGGGCTAGTGTGCACGTATGCGTGTTTGGGAGGATTTAACCTTCTTAAGATTGGCCTACAACATACCTTTTTCAAGGTTTCCAGATTCTCCTTGCAGCCCCCCCAGCCTGGGGGACATGCAGAAACAGTTCTCATCTGGAACAATTCTCACACTCAGTGCTTTATATAACACCATACAGTACACAATCATGAATAAACATGAAAATAGAAGAAAACAAGTGAAAGTTTAAATTGATTAAATAAAAGCCCCATGGTAATGCACAGTTTGTGGTATGTCCCAGAATTTTGAGATAAATACTAAATTTTCCCTATCTTTTCAGTCTCTCCTTGACCAAGTTGATATAAGCAGCATGATCCTTAAAATGTATTTCCATTTTCTTCAATTGGACTAGCAGTTTACATATTTGTAGCACTAGATTCTTAATGGGCATATTTTTTGGAAAAACATGATTTAATATGCATGTGTGAGTATATATTAAGCCTTAATTAACCTCCTGTAAATTAGTTTTTAGAAACATCTTACATCCACACAGTGTAGTGTTTTCCAGTCTCCATTCCACCAACAGATGAGAGAGACAGAGAAAACTAGTTTTAAAATATAATGCAAAAGAGAAAAATCAAATCTCTTATAGATTAAAACTTGTACACTGTTAGCTTAGCTGAAGTTGGTACGGATACCGCAACACAGGTCTTGCATTTCGCCTGTACCCAAGGGACCCATTCATTTCAGTAAACGTTCTTTTAGGTGCAAACCATCCCCATAATTTCCTAGGACTGCATTCTGCACAGCAGGCAGAAAGCATGGCTCCTCACGTATGCAAATTCATCCGTATCTTTGAGGCTCCTCTAGTACCCACCCATTCACAACAAGTAAATCACAGAGAGAAGCAAGATTTAACTCTGAATAGCTTTGCTTTTGCTGATATAACTTTGACCCTTGATGATAGTTAATGTCAGGGTTTTTTTGCATTCAATTAATTTAACGGTCCAGATTTTTAATTTGCATTTCATTTAACATTTCAGATTTTTAATTTGCCAGATATTGTTTATCAAGTATTCATTTCAGCGCCTTTCACTGTATATACAGTGCATACTCCTCAGTAATTAGTGTGCAGTAAATTAATTCTCTCCTTGTTCCTTCATCAGATATTGGACTAAGAAACTTCCACTGTACCAGCATAGCGAGCTAGATTAGGAATTTCCCATCCATAATACCTTTGTTTAATATTTGTCCTGTATATGTTATGCTGCCTTAATGCTTTACACGATAAGAAATGTTATAGTTAGAAGCAGAAACCTCCAATTAATTTAAGTCACATATTTGTTTGAAATTATTAGACTCAAATTAAATGTGTTCACATGGTTCTACAGTCTCCACTCCTTTAGGCAGCCCTACATTCTCCTTAAGAAAAAAATGGCTGTTCTATTTATATAAAGGGCATTTAAATCACCTGACGATTTTTCATCAACTGCCATGAGTGTTAAATCAGATCCAAAGTAAACACCTCGTTATAGATCTGTCTTCTGCATTATGTCAATATGGGCCAATGACCAGCAAAGGTGTCCTCTTACAAATCCAGGGAAAGTAACACACAAGCTCAATAGAAGGGCATTACCACCACAGTCCACTGAAATTATGCATGTTTCGCAAACATTTTCACAGTTCATTTCACCTTTTCCACATCCACTAAGACGCACAGCATACACGATTGTTCCCAGATCAGTCCAAACTAGGCGAACACCTTTGCTCAGTGATCAAGGCTCCTCTTCTCAAACTATATTCATCTTTATCTGAACTAACCCTGCAAAACTCACCCACCCAAACTGTTTTGATGTAGCTGTCCAACTGTCAAAAATGTTAGAAAATATCTTACAAGGGATATTTTTGCCTAAACAGATCAATGGAAATTTCAGTAAGTTGTGTGTGTTTGTTTTTTATGCTTTAAAAGTCTACAAGTTTATGAATGCAATGTTTTCCTTCAGTGACAGGAACAGGTAACACGAGTGATGTGTGACAGGTAGGAGGAAACATCGCTCCTTCCTGAAGCTGTGCCTAAAATGTCTTGGGTCACGTCAAGCACGAGTGCAGGCACACAGGGTACCCACGTCTAGTTTGGACAAGCCCCAGCTTTAGCTACAGGGAATGGAGAAGAGGTGGAGAGAGGATCTGGGGCAGAAGAGATCTGGAGGTTTTTGAACTAACTCACTGCTGAGGAGCATGAAGAGGCCACCTGGTACTGAAATTATCCAGAGCCATGTGGTTAGGTCACAAATTTCCCCCTTGCTTTTCTACTTGAACCAGCAAGACATATGGAGTTACACTTGGAAAATGGTAGCAGAGGACAGTTGTTGCTTTTCTTCCCCACTGACAGCAAACACAGGACATACAAGTGTACTGAAAAGAAAGAGGTTGCAACAAGGCACAGGAAAAAGATCATTGAAAATTTTGGGAAAGCTAACAATGGAGACAGGACTGTGCCTTTCTTCCCATCCAAAGCAATAAGAGTTTCCATTCCACAATTACCACATTTCTATTTAAAGGCTACAAAATTACCAATACATGCGTGTGACCGTGGGCGACTCTCAAGTTTAGAGTGGAGCTGGTGCTCCATCAGCCAGAACAGATTACGTCCTCCCAGTTTCTGCCCCCTTCCATAACGGTGCATAGTTGTTGCAAGAAATAAAAAAAACCACAAGCCTGAAGAGCAGGTCACACATTCCCAGAGGTCATTGTAACCTCAGCTGGGGTTTATAAGAATTTAGAAAGCTTTGAATTTTTACACCAAATCATTCTAACTCTAGGTTTCTGTCCTCACTGTTTCTAGGAGAAGGCTGTCTCTTGCTTCACTGATGAATAGAAACTGTCTTCTCATTTCCTGGTTAAGTTTGCTCAGGGCCACATATCCCCTTTTGTTTTTATCATCCTTTCCTTTATCTAGTGTGGCTCTTATTTAGAGTGTACCAGCCCAGTCTGGTGCATGTATCTATTTTATCCCCTTGGTATGGGCAGTACAATAATGACCTGAAATAGGAGTTCAACTTCCCTGCTTACTCTGGATCCATCACACAATGAAAGTTAACTTTGTAACATTGTTATTCAGATTGTTATTCAAATTAGCTAAGAGTTGTCTACTGGCAGACTTGCCTAAGAAGTGAAAGAGCTTGGGTTAACTCTTTGCTCTGTACACCTTCCATGAGTTGCTAAGCCTTTCTATAACCTGGTTTTCCAAAAAGAGCGTGAGGAGGACAGCATCCGTTATCTTAAATGGCTTGTACGTAGATGAAAACATTATAGCATACAAGACTCTGGGATACTGGGGGAGTGGGCTGCGAGCTCCCCATCAACACATGAGAAGCAAGAACACCACTGCTGCTTTCGGGTGTGATAACGGACATGGGGGTGTCCCTGTTCCCCTGCTACTTCTGCATCACCAAACACAGTCAACAACGTCCTCCGTTGCATGGAAATGTATGGCAGAATAGCTGTATACCACATCTCTACTGGGTAGAGGAGACTTTCAACCTGAGGCAACCTGTTATTATAGGAATCAAATCAAGGCTTGACCTCAGCACGCTGGCAGGGAGAAATTCAGCACACCTTACGCTTGCTGTGATGAGTGTGCTTACTTCATCTTTCTGATTACACAGGAACAGTGTTCAGTGCACTCTTTAAGCCGCTATGGCAAACACACCCTTAATTCTTCAGGAGCAGAAATATTGGGACATCCTGGGAGAAGCATTCACACCTGAGGGTTTTAACATAGTTTATGGAACCAAAGACTACCCAAAAGCATCAGAAAGACTCCGATATTCTTTCCCAGCCTCCACCTGCCACCACTTAATGTACTAAGGCTACTCTCTCCTCATAGCGAACTCTCCTTGGGCATACCAGGCCTGGGAAGCTGGAGACGATTCGTACAAGATGCTTCCTAAAAGAAGTTTCAATTCAGACTCACGACAGACTTGAACATGAGCACCCTGAATTCCACAGCAAAGTTCCCTTTGACTCCCATGTCATGAAAACAAGGACAATCTGACACAAACAGATCTTCCGGGGTTTTAAAGAGAGGAGGCAAGAGAAACATTTATGAGCAGATTCTAAAGAGCAAGGCAAATGCCATGTTTGTGTCAGCTTAACTGTACATAGGGGTGGAGGGGGCAGGGAACACGAAGAAAACAACCTGCTGTTTCTTTCTTAATGAGATAACCAATAGATATTCCTAAAGAAAGATGAGGTTGCAGTTGTACCTTTCTTCCCCTGCTGCTCACAGTCACAAGGGTTGCATTGATGGGTGGCAAGAACACAGAGACCCCATGCCAGCTCCACGCTCCAATTCACTGCGTGTGTTTGGGGTGGGAGGGGGGAACACACCCGAGCCACAGCCCCCACCAGCACTGCCCAGGATTTTGTACGTACCCCTAATCACATGGCAAAGCACGAACTTCGTCACCGTCTCCTTCTCTGACAACTATTTGCCAATGGACGCAGAAATGGCACAATTTGGCCCCAAGCTCTCTATTAATTTCAGCAAAAGAGAGCTAATCATCAGTATGGAAGAGGGCTTCCTAAGCATGAGACACTGAACAAAAGCAGATCTCCAAGGCTGTGACAAGTTGACAGTAATATTTCTTTTCCTATTTGGGCCCATCAGTTCAAGCAACACACACAAAATCAATGATCTTACAAAAGTGCAAAGTGGCATGAAGACCTTAAATGTCATTTTTCTCCTCTGGTTGCAACGTGTTTTGTCTTATAATAAGAGATAATGGTTTATTTTATTTAGAAAGTTTAGGCTTTTTTTTTTTTAAATCCAAAATGTTCAGTTTATTCAGTAAATAACCTACCAGGATAAAGGGTCACTGAGTATGCCAAGGGAAAGTATATCTTTTGAATTAAAGGATCGAAAACTCAGTCAGGCAGAATACTGGTTGCTCTCAAGAACATTATGGGAACTAATGAAAGAACCCGATTTCCTGCCTTATACAATTAAGTAATCAGCTGCCTTTGGTTACCCCTAACAACTTACACAGACAAGGGGATTACTAAGCAAACAGACTGCAGCACTTCAGAATACACAGACAACGGGAATGCTGAAATGACATGCATTCCCAGGGGAGTCACTACCTTTTCAATTTTAAGAGAAGGAAGTGGGATTATTGAAAATTTAGGACTTGGCAGACCTTTACAGAAGTGCTCTGGCTGATGTAATGTGCACTGTCAAAGCTAAGTACAAAAATAACCCTTGCCATTTGAAGAATATTTCCCTTACTACCTATTCTCCAAGTGAATTTCTGATCTGGTTCAAATGAAGGGATGCTTAGATACGATATAAAACTATCTTGTTCAGACCAGAATAGATTCCTATGATCATGCATTCAGTATGAAGCACTATCTTGTGGCATACTCCAGTTAAACAAATGCCCTAGCTTCAGCTGTGGGTAACTTTTACTTCTGAAAAGTAAGGAAAATATTTCTTAATCTCTTCCTGAGTGACTTAGTTTGCGCAAGTACAAAATAAGCAGCTAACAGCCTCCCCCCCTCCCTCCATAAGCACCTGTTGGGGACAAGGTTTTCAGGGTTTCGATTCTCAGCGGTCACTAGAAGTTTATTAGAGATTTATGACTTTGGCGGAAGCGGCGCTAAGAAGTTTTGGGAATCCACCCCTAAACCAACACCACGGTGAGTGGTGGAATAAACACAGCTTAGTTTTCTCACAGCGGGGAAGTAGTATTTGGGGTTCCTTTCTCTTTATGTTAATAGACTTTGCTGTCCGCTTTTCAGCTAATTGGTACTGCTGGTAGCGGGACAGGGAGTGTCGTAACAACACCCCAAGGTACTTTCCTGAGCACTCTGCAGTCTTCTGGGGAGGGTGAGGGGGAGGAACTGCTGTTTTCTATGAGGTCACTCAAACCTGTCAAGTAAAAATTTGAAAGTCTGCCAGGGAAAAGAGGTGACAAAGTTATTTACAATTTGATGAGAAAGAAAAGATAATGGGAGAAAGAACATAAGCAATAGTCATGTGCTAGAGTAACTGAATGCCCAAAGTAAAGAAAAATTAAAATGCTACGCTGCTCACTTGAAACAGCCGAATGGAGTGCTAGAAGTGCTGAATGGAATAGTGCTTCAGAAATAAGGTAAATATTCACTCTGACTTGCTATTATCTGCTGAGGCACTAGAGACATATTAAATAAACAGCTGTGCAATGCTGAAAATACTTCCAAAACAATAAGAGAAAACTGTCAGCGTTGCTAAAAGATAACACAGAAAAAGGGGGGGGGAATATCTTGTAGTTAAGAGACATAAAAAGTGAAATTTATTGTAAAAGTGCATTGCCTTTCTTGGTTTTTGACAACGTGAACTCTCCTGCACCATCTGGCTCCACTGTCCCCACCACAGGGTGATCTAATTATTGGGGAAACATGTGCTAACAACAGCACCTGGCTGCTGTTTGGTGTTTAACTTTCCCTTCCTGCTCCCACAGCCTCAGGTTCACAAGGCTCAGGCATTTCTGCAGAGTTTCTCATGGATACAATAATAATCTTACTTGGCCAATAGTTTCAAACCCGATAAATGACTTGGTTATGACTACTCAGTTGACAAACTTTGAGCTGCCATAAAATACCATGATTTTCTGTCTCATTTACCATCTCATTCTGGACAGATCCAAAACTGGCTCCAAAATTTCTGATTATTTAACTTTTCCTCCTTCCCCAGTGTCCTCAGGTGTCGAGGTTTGGGCAATGTGCAACTGTGTGATGTTGGGCAGGTGGAATTTATAAAGAGGATTAGGCAATCTGACATCAGAGATGGGATTAACAACTGAAATACAACCTCAGATCTTTGGTTGTGCTGGTGGGTCAGATTTCATTGCAGAAGGATCCTTTTCCAATTCCAGCCAAAGGTACTAAAAATGCTACTAAAAAAAAATTCTTCCTTGCAATCCATCATGTAAGATCAGCCACACTTTCTAAACCGAAGAAAACCAGGAGGCTAAACTTCATGAGGCACCACACTGCTGCCTCCCAACTCAGACCCAAATCCCACACCAGCCTCAACCTTGTGATCGGGCCAGAGCATCAGCTACCCACTGAACTAGCCATAGCTACCACCTGCCTGGCTCGGAGTACAACAAGCTTGTTGGTACAACAAACCTGTTCCTTGACTTTTATTGAGTGCAATTTGGGATATAACATCACATGGCCCTCATGCTGCTTTTAGTACACACTGCTGACTGATATTTTCCTGCACGACATTAGAGAGCCCATTCTGGGCAATGCGTAGTTTCTTCCCTCCCTAGACACGTTTTTGTCCTGTCAGTCAGGATCTTCCTATTCCACACTGCCTCCTCTCAAACCCCCTAAACAATGAGCTGTGGAGCCAGCAGTTGGGATTCACACGACCAGAGTTGGATTCCTAGACTTAATTTAAAAAAGAGGTATTTTCCTCCTATTTAGATACACACAGAACAGTTTTTAATTTCAATACAAAATGACGGGATTTTAAATGCTTTTTTTTGTTTTCCTAGGAAACTTCCCACGATCTGTTCCCATACTCAACATTATTCTTTGCTTTCCCAAACTCAAGGCAGGCTTAGCACAAAGAGGCAGTAAGACCTGGAATATCAGACTTGGACCACAATCCAGATAGGGGCTAACTCAGCAGAGAGGCAATTAAGTACACTGAGATGCCTTAAAGCAAGCAGCAAGCGAGTGGTTTATTTGTATTGCTCTGCTGCTCTTACAGGTGGAATAACACAGCTCAGGGCAAAGGACAGGGGACTTTCTGTTACATCATTTCTGCCACAGTGAGCCAGATCTCTGCTAACTTTCCATGCATCTCTTTAGCCACTGTTACTCAGCAGAGCAGGTCAGCACACACCTGAGACTGCGCTTGCTGGAGATGCTGATCCCAAAGGAGATCCGTCCCCAATGGTCTTCAAAAAGACACCCTTAATTGTCACAGTGGAGAGGTAGCAAGGACACTTCCCTGTTCCAGCTGAGAGGGTTTAACAATAAAAATTAACCACCACACACCCCAGAGTGCCAGATCAAAACACCCCAATTTCAAACACAAACTGTAAGATTCAATAACTAAAGGTTGCAAACAAAAATGCAGCCAATAAATAAGCTGTGTTCTCCAACTACACTTTACAGAAATATAGGAATTGCTGGAAGTTTAGATCATTCCCTGGAGAGTAATAGCAACAAATCTAGAAATTTTCTTGATACCTCATGCCAGAATTCTGAACACAGAAAACATACAGCGGTATTTGTATCTGTAATTGCCTAAATCTAGGAACAAAGCTAAAACTATTGGCTTCCCAAGCAAGAAAAGGGCATCGAATGCATAGAGATAAAAGAAATTAAAGAGGCAAATCAGACTAACAGTAATAATGGATGACTTCAGCTCCTTCCGTGCCACAGTGTTCACAATTACTTCTCTTACTTTGCCATTTGGAGATGATTGCTCTTTAGATTAGAGAAAAAGCAAATAAAAATCTAAGAAATAATGAACTGTAAAGGATTAAAATGGGTACTTCAAACAGCTGCTTCTGCAATAGAAGAACAGGGAGATGTTCAGTGAAGCTAAAAGGCAGCATACCTTAACGGAACATGTTTAAATGCGTAATTTATTGCATCCTATGGGAAAATCTGTCCTCACCCTCTCTTGTCTTTCATGGTGGCAACATTGGGAGCGGGGGAGGTTTTATCCTCTGTCTTGTCTCCCTGTACCCCTTTTACACAGATGATCTTATTCACAAATTCACCATATTTTAGTGGCTCTAAAAATCCACATCTCTACTCCAGATCTCCCTGCTATTCCACATTGGATCTTTTTCTATTGCTAGGATACCCATGAGGAATAGGGATTTTAAAAGATAAAATCAGACCACATCCAAAGCAGATGTATTAAATTCTCTCCCTTCCCAGTTTTGTCGTTTTCTCACTGCTGGCCATACCACCATCTTCCCCATCACTCATGTCCATTCTGTCATCCTAAGTATGGCAACCTCACCAGTATCAGAGTCACCTTAGATTCAGAGCTTCCTCTAGAGTCCCATAGTCCCATATAGACAATTTCCGCAGTTGTTCTGCATAACATCAGGCACTCAAGCCAACTCTTATCTAAGCCATCTCATATCAGTTCCTACCACTATCCTCTGGCCACAATTACACACCATAATGTTTTGCTCCTATCTCAGCATGGAGGAGAGATCATTTGTTAGCTCCTCTCTTTGACTATATGTTCCATTTCTCAGCTGGTTCACCTTTTCTGTTACATCAAACATAAGCTTATCTTCCTTGGCAAGGTCTTTCACAGCTTATCCCTGACCCCATCTTCTGCATCATCATCCCAACATACCAGTCTGAAACACATTTGTTACATTTTTCATGATTTCAATCACACTACTCTTGTGTTCAGTGGGAGTTCCTTGAAAGCACCTGCAAGACTATTAGCTCATTCACGTCCTCTCCCAACCTCACCAAAAAATCACAGGTGATGCTTTGACAACTCGCATTCTGTAGCCACTGCTTTTCATGTTGGTCAATAAAGTCTCATAACACTCTTCCACTTCTTTCTATCCATCTTTAGTTCTTCTCCAAGGTTGTAAACTCTTTGAGGCAACAATTAACTTTTTGTTCTGTGTTTGCTTAACACAAAGAGGTCCAGCCTTTGGACAAATAACAAGCACGTACAGTATTCATCATCACAAGATACCATTGGTATAAAGAACTTTCATAGTTCCAGGTAATAGGACAAATCATTCATCAGCATATAAACACGACTTTTTTTTTTTTCTTCCTTTCTTTCTTGAGTCAGGAGAGCCCATATGTTCCCACTATGAGTTTTATTGTATTCCCTTTTGAAGAATGTATTACTGGCCCTTGTCAGGCTACTGACTATGGCAGCAAGGAAACCTGTTTTTCTATGCAGGCTGATAAATGAGCCAATAAATTCTAAATCCACTGCCATGGATGCTTCAATTATTGCTATTATTTATTGTCATTTGTTATGTGTTAACTATCTCCTTGGGACTGGACCAGTTGGCAGTACTGAGCAGGGTGAAAAGTCTGTTGTGTTAAAAAAAGAAAACCGGTCCTGGAGAACTTAATAGGGAAGATGAGAGGAATATTAAAGCAGGAACACTTTCCATGGGAGCAAGAACTCCCTATGGAAAAGGGAACCCTCACATTGTTTGCCCATTGTTTTCATCTGCTGCATTGCTGATTAGAAGCTTTACTGCAGAATATTTAGCAAAAGGGAATCTGGATATTTTTAGAAGGGATGGTTGGCCAGAAAACCAAGGAAAGACAAGTGATCCAAAAAAATGGCTGCATGGGCGAAGAAAAGCAAAGGACATGAGATGTCACAAGAAGGAAGAGCAAGTCTTAGAAAGAGAGGCAAATTCTGAGATGTAATTATCAGTTAGATACTCAAGTTAGGATTTTCCACAAAAATGTTAAACCAGTGATAAAACTGTTTATACTTAAAATACCTGAATTTGCTTGTTGAAGGGGGGGGGGGGGGACACGCCACAAACACCACATCTATGTAGAATTCTGGAATGGGAGAACATGAAAAGGGATGAGTGAATGACATCAAGCGCATACTGCACAATGTTAACAGGTATTAGAAACCCTTTAGCCCCTGCAATAAAAAAACGCCAGCAAAATCTGCATGTCTTCTAAATGGGAAATACTGTGATATTTGGGAATTTATAATAGGCCATGGTCTTTTTTTTATTAGGATAAGCTAAATTTTTAGTAGAATTCAGATATAGACGTGTCATATGCAAAGTGCACTGAAATCACACTTTCCTAACCAGCATTACCATATGCGTCTAGTGTTGATCTGCTGTTAGATTTACAGAACTATGCTGGGTTATTGCTCAGCTCAAAACACATCTCTGGTACAGACAAACAAAGTTGAAAGTGATGGATTAGTTGTATGCAATTCATTTGACAAGCATCAGAAAGTGGAGAGCAGCGAGAGGAAAAAAAAAAAACACAAAACCAAACAGCTTTACCAAAGCCATGTAACCTGAGTTAATGAAATTATATTTAACTAAGGGTGTGTATTTAGACTTGATCTTACCTTGGTGACTTAGCCATTAGTAGGAATTCATTGTTTACCTCCACGATTCTTATCAGTACTTAGGCAGTGTTTGCACGTGATTTTCAACTGATTGCTCAACATGCTCTATGTTAGACTGTTTTGAAATAAATGAAAACACAGCAAGATCACAGAGGGCTAATCTCAATTATCTAATCTGCTTAAAACTGCATGGTTTCTTTTCTTGTTGAGGCCACATTACGGCTTCCTCTATGGGCAGAACTGTACCTACTGATGCCAAACCAGACATCTGTTTCTTTTTTTGCAAGACTAAAACTTTTCTATCAGTGAAATGGAAACAGTTATTATTCCAAATTACTTTTCTTAGGTCATTTGAGGATAACTCCTCAAGAGTTAATAACACCCTATAATGATTATGGGCTCCTATTGACATCCGTGATAATTGTGGGTGTTTGATTTACATAATAGACCCTCTCCAAAAAAAAAAACCAAAAAAAACCCCAAAAACTAAAACCTCACACAAAAAACCCCACCACAGACCTCTGAGAATGTGATCATAGGATGGTGAACATTGAGCATCTTTGAGAAAGCTGGATAGCTCCTAAAGACTGTAATGATACAAGGGAGGGGAAAATCAA
>NW_009192249.1:0-46475 GCF_000690835.1 Fulmarus glacialis | reverse complement strand
CTTAAAGTCTACATTCCTGCTGACTCTGAAGCACAGACCCTGTCCAACAATTCATGAAAAGAGCAGAAAAACAAAAAGAGTTCCTGGAAAACCACTAAGCCAATGGGCAACTTACAAAAACAACACATGAAAGAATAGAATTTCCAAACAGCTTTTATAGTTTGTGTGTTTGCAATGCCTGGAGAACATAACAGCCAAAACTCCCTCACCCAGAAGGAATATGCTTTAGCCTTATGCAATCAATGCTAAGATTTCACCTGGAGCACAGCTGAGCTTCACAACCAAACTCCCTGAATAACTTCAATTTCTAGGTCAACTTCTTCCAAAGATATTATTAACAACATTTAAGAAGAAAAAAAAAAAAAGCTTAGCACCTAAAGAGTTAATGCAGACATTAAAGAGCTTGCGCATTAGTCTGCCAAGATCTGATGTCTCTGTTGTCTTCTTAGAGAATAAGTTTGCCCTTGGGACACGTCTTTCAAGCAGCTGGAGCCCTTGGGGCAATTCACGAGAAAAGGACTTCCAGGAACGCTTTTACTTAAACTCCCATGCATGCTCTCCCTCTTTCTACACCAGCCGTTGTTACGTATCCTGTATTGCGGGGTACAGTAACAGAGTACTACCCCTGTATCCCACAGTCCTCGTAACAGGCTCCCAACAGTAACAGCTAGGTAAATAAATTGGAATTATCAGAATATGCTATTTTAAAAGTGGGAAATGTTCATACCAAAAGCTGTCAAACATCTGTTTTTGAAGTATGTGGCTAAACTTAGCTGCTCTTTTTCCGCACCCCCTACATTTTTATCTTCCCCAACATACTATTTAGCATCCAGTATCCGATTGCCTCTATGATTAGACTCAGCCATGTTTTCTTTCAGACTTCATGACTATCCATTGCTTCTCCAGGACTCTACACAACATACCGCATGCACAGGGCACCACCACTGAGGGAATAATCAGCATTCAGTGCAAGAGCCAGGGAGAAGCACATTAGAGCAGCAGGAGTTAGAGCAGCACTGGCATTTTCATTACAGTACACACTGGTAAGGAAGGGCCTGGCTCAAGATGGAGCAATTGAACGGCAAAAAGACTCTGTAGGTTTGCTTAAGACTTCCTGACGTCTCAGCGCTTGCCTGATGACCTTCCCTTTGAGACAGATCTTTATTACAGCTTTTTAGCCAGGAGTTCAAAGGAGTAGCACTGACAAAATAAGAGAGATGATTCCCTCCACACCCCAGATCACAGCTTGCCAGAGTGGTAAGGAATTATCTCGCAACCTTTTCTTCTTCCATACAACAACATGAATACTCAATCAAGAAGCAGCAATGAACATAAAGGTTCAGAGACAATCCCTGGTTAAGCACCAACATTTGCATGCTGTCAGAATTATTTGAACGTCTTGAGTCTGCAAAATGAAGTTGAGTTTTTCCCCAAGAACCATCGCTGTCTGATTACATTCCTCATGTTATACATTCTCAGTAAAAGAAAAAAAAAAGTCTGAAATATTTCTTTTTCCCAAATTATGACAAGATACTAGTAAGAAAACCACATGCAACTAATAAATCAGGAGAAAGGGAAAGCAAGATTGAAAAGCATGCGCATTTGCCTATATTCTAACAGCAACATATTTATGACTACCTTCAGTTTCAGCAGAGTTCAGACTTAAATGACAGAAGCCCACCACCCTTAGAAAACAAATATGCAAGTGGAAAGTCTGGCCACTTTCTTACCATAATGTTTCATAGAAACCACAGCTTCCTAGTTTAATTTTACACATATGCGCGGGTCTGAGAATCAAAGCTCAGTGTTGTGTCCAGAGCTGTCCAATGACTACTAGCAACTTGGCCATATACTGTTAGAGTAAGACCATCTCATAACTGTTGATTCCCTCATGGAGCCAACAGGTCACAGAGATTTTCCTTAGCACAATTGGCAAGCGTATGGCTTGCTTACATACGGCAGATTTGAGCTTTGTTTTTGCCATAACACTAAAATGGTGAGTGTCCAAGCCTTAATTACTACAGGTCAATAGCAGCACATCATATCCAGACTGGCAACAAAAACATGAAAAATGAAATGGAAGTATCCTTGAGATTCCAAAACTAAGGGAAATTAAAAGCATACCTTTTCAATAATCATAGCATTAAAATACCTGAAAAAAACCTGTTTGTTCCACGTGGCAAAACAGCACAATTTGGTCCGCTACAAAAGAAGGGAACACAAAAATTAAGTTTTGCTTTTTAAAAAACCCACAAATTTAAGAGACTTGATCAGTCCGAAAACTTTTTTTTTTAAACAGTCACAAAGCAACATTACTGTTGCCAAAACTTAACATTTTATTACAAGATTTGTGATAGTCTGATGGAAAATAGCAAGATTTTCATAAGCACCCCAGTTCCTAGAATCTTGTCATTATTTAAGAATCTATTTTATTTACAAGGGACACGTTTCCAACCCTCACTGATGTGGGCAAAGTAATATTTTTAATCCATTTTCATTGTTTTGAAAGATCTGGCTCATTGAATAGCAAACATTTGGGGTTGGCCATATGTATTTCACTATTTTTCTGCCTGAGCATAGGCTCAGAGAACACTTCTCTTTTGCCAGAAATACTTCCTGGCTAATGATTTCTGGGAGTACTTGATCATTATTTTCACAGGGCGCTGGGACAGATTCTTTGCATCAGGCAAAGGAGTCAGAGAGAGTAACAGGAGTCTCGCCATACCGTCACCCGGAAAGGAAAGCCTTTTATATACAGCTGTAGAGGTACCTGTGAAGGAGGATGCTCTCTCTGCTCTACCCAAAAGTTCCTGCTACCTTTGATGAGGCAGGTAACATGCAACTCACCTTGGCAAAATCCAAATTTAGTTTTGACATGCTGCTCTTTCAATTTCCCTTTTGCGATTGAGCGTGTGCCTCTTCACACCCATTTACAGGCAGTACTGCGCTCTGGCAACTAGCAAAGCGATTCCTGGGACTATCAAATCAACCAGATGGAGGCTGACAACTTCTCACTCAAAATATTATGCAGCACAATTCTTCAGTTATTTCCTTGCAAATGAGTCTGACAAGTGCTGTATAATGTGTAAACCAAGTTACACAAACAAAAGCACGAGAAAGCATGAACAGAAATAAAATTATGCAGAACAAACTTAGAACAGTTGTGAGGCTGCACAGACAGCAATTAGTTGACTGGCAATGCAATAGAAAAGATGAATTTACTATTCAAAAAAACCCCTGAATAGCATGTATAACATGTACTCCACACGAACCAAAAACAATGGTTCCTCAGACAGAAGAGCTGTATTGACACAAGCATGAATATACTCCCCGTGCCCCCCCCAATGCCAAAGACATATTTTCTAAGGACCGGTCTCAGGTGGTGATGTGAAGACTCCCGAGTTCTATCACCAAGTCATTATGTGACCTTGAGGAAAAAGATTCACTTAAGTGCACAGGATCTCCATTTACCTATTGTAGGATAGGTATATAATCATAACAACACTTATCAATAACACAGAAGAGTGGTAAGACTTAATTGTTGAGCGCTTCAAGGCCTTCAGCTGCATAATGGCAATCTTTATTAATAAAAGTTCCATTTATTGGCTATCACATCCCTTACTTATGTAAATATACCAATCATTATCTTTATAGCAGCTCTAGACACCTTTTAATCCTTTAATTTTTTTACCATATTGTAGTCCAAAGATTTATTTTTATGAACATCTAGAACGGCCTGATAGGTGAGAGAGAGTACATTGTATCAGAACTCCACATTTGTTCACCCACTGTAGCCCCTTTTCTATGCCAGAGGTAGGTAGGGGGGCCACCACTTGTGAAAATTTGGCCAATTAAATCCAGCTGGAATCTATACAAAAAGAACAGACAGACATGGTTCTTTTTAAGAATGAATTTTTTTTTCTCTTCCAATTCATAACCTGCTGCAGAGGCAAATTTTACCATTTCCCCCTCACAAACAATAAATAGGATATCACCAGTCTGTTTAAACATAGCAGTTCTTCCCAAAACAATAAGTGTCATTAACATAACCATTGGTGCTGCTTGATGCCCTTTAAAAAAATCAGGTTTTAAACATGGGCTTTCTAATGCAAAGCTCAAAAATAGCTGTTATGCGCCAATGGAGGCAATGTAAGAACATACTCGGCTCCCACTCAACTCCTTCTGCAAGTTTCTGCATTAACCTACTGACCACTTCTGGCCCATACAGCCCCACAGGAACATATCCACTGTCTCAAATTGAGCAGAATTTTACTTGCAAAGTTTAAAATGAAACAGCACACACAGCAGTCCTTTTGGATTCAGGATCCAAGCTGTAAAGAACTAAGTGAATACATAAAGTTTGGTTCCACCTTAATTTAAGTGAAAAGGAAATGACAGTTTCTGTC
The DNA here is from genome assembly GCF_000690835.1 of Fulmarus glacialis. Classification (NCBI taxonomy): domain Eukaryota; kingdom Metazoa; phylum Chordata; class Aves; order Procellariiformes; family Procellariidae; genus Fulmarus; species Fulmarus glacialis. Next base: position 42,069 of record NW_009192249.1, on the reverse strand, counting down.
GTATTACCTGGGGCGGGAGGGGGAAGGAAGGAAATCAATGAATGAAGCATCTCGGGGGAAGAAAAAAAAGATTATTTATCTTTCTATTTTTGGCTATACACTCAGTTCTTTGGGGGAGCTGGGGAAAAAATGCACAAATGACTTTCAATCTGACAGTTGTGAGTGATCATAGAAGTAATATTCTGTATGCAATAAAGCTAAGAAACTCTGTTGTCTGTCAAAAATAAGAGTAAGCATTGTCTTAGGCAGTAAAACCTGATCTATTATTAATCCATACTTCAGAATAGACTTAAAATATATTGACAGCTTCAAGCAGAAAATGACGACATACAGGCTCTTTTGAATTCCTGAGGGAAATCCAGTACTATAGGTAAAGCTACCATTGGGGGGTGGGGTGGAAATCCAAATTCTATTTCTTTACAAATGCCCTAAATTAGTTATCATTAGTTAGCTATTACATGTGCCAGTATAAACAAATTGTTGGGTCATTGATGAGCTCAACTTCATGAAGCATCTGAGAACGTGTGTTTGGAAAGGGATACCACAACCTGGGAGCATTTTGAAGTAACTTACAAATCAGCTAACTCAGTCAAAAGATAACTCACTTGAGAATGATATAATTACTTTCAGTTTGCTTAAAGCCAAGGAAAAGTTGACACAGTGATTAAAAGGCAGGGGGAGGGTGAGCAAAGGAGGAAAAAAAAAAGTTACTTTATACAGCTTGAAATTGGGCTGTTCTGAGGTCTAGGACCTGAGCTTATTTGAAGAAAGATTATCTTGACAAATTGGATAAACATTTTGTGCATGACAGGATGCTGATGGAGAGTCTGTTCTGCAAGCACACCTGGGGGATAGTTTGCTTAGTGTGTGACCAAGGTGTTCGGCTAACCCCGAGTCCTCCCAGGGCGCTTTGTTTACCCTGTGACAGGTATAGGCAGATCCGAAGCCGAGGCCTCCATAACAGTTCCTGCAGACTTTGCAGATGCATTTCGCTCCCTCCCCCTTGGGACAAAATACCTCTTGGCTAGACTAGTCCACAAAAGGCTCCACCAGACTTTCACAAATAAGTTTGCATTTAAGGAAGCCTGCAGGCTGGCGTGCCCAGGGCAATAAGTGACCAATGCAAATAAGGTGTTAAACCTCCATCCCTCCTCCTCCTCACCCCTCAGCATTGACTAGAAGGCACCACTCCAACACCCTGATAGAGTCAAGTAGTGAAAGAAAAACATGTCTATAAACACAGCCTCCTGGTTAATTAGCAGAGGAACGAGCATTACCTGTGTAGACTCTTCACTTCCCTACGTCAGAAAACAGGGATGCAGAAGTCAGCATGGCCATTTTGTTCTGCCTTCACTCTGATGTCAGAGACTGAGCAACACCGGAAACTAGACCAAGGTGGCTGATGACCACCGTGCAGGTTGTTGGGGACACCTGCCAACATCACCTGAAGGACTCCTTTGTCCAGGCAGGCAGCAAGCAAATTTTTGCCTCTTACAACAGAAGCAGTTGTACTGGCAACTAAACCTTTGCAGATCCCAACAATCCACCCTCAGGGCTTTTTTCATGTGTTTGAAATCAGGCAGACAAGTGTTCTGTTCTCAAACCCCACAACATTCCCGAAGCCACGCAACCCTCCCTGCACTTTTTTGGGGTGGGCTGGTTTCCAGCCAGACGAGCTCTGGCCCTGTGGCAAGCTGGTTCAAAGACAAGCACTAGTGCCAGAGCACAGGAACAGAAGGATGGGGACAGAGGAAGAGACAGTGGTAAAAGAGAAACAATTTAGAGAAGCTGAAGCTGTTATGGGAACACTCTTTAGGACTACGGAGATTTACACTAGCAGATGATAAAAGCTCAGATCAGAACTTGTTTTTTCAAATGCAAAAAAATTTGGCCTAAGACTATTCTCACAAAAGTAAAGAAATAACCAATTCCCTAGATAAATTCTCTCCCCAGCTCAGTTTCAGCTTGGCTTTTGCCTGCGCTTAGTCCATGAGCATGCCCTTAAGTCCATTTTCTACCTCCAAAGCAACAGGCAGAGCCCAGAGGGCTGTAATGGAGGAGACAAACTCTTTGGAGAAAGGAAGGATCAGAGTGGGACTCGCCTCACCTCACTTTAGCTGCTGCAGGGTGGGACAAGGCAACCTCTAGAGGAGGTCAGCCTTGACCACCAGCTGCCGGGGGAGCACACCCAGCTCCCTGAAACTGGATGCCTAATTTTTGGGTGGCTAAACTGAAGGGGGCTGTATGCCATCTCCAGTTACGTGAGTCAAGCACACCAGTACATGGTCTCAGGGAAACAAGAACACTAGCAAACTTCAAGCCAGGTCTATTAAGTGTTCTGCAAAGTTGCTATCAAGGAGCGTGGGGAGCGAGAGGTATCTGTTTTACATTTTGGCAGCACATCATCCCAAATCCTAATCCTCTATCTTGCCCTAATCTGCTCTGTTTGGGGACAATTGGCTTCCTCTACCTCTTCTTATTCATAAGACATTTTAAGAGGGGAGATTAGAATTGGGCATCTAAAATTGACAGCTTGGATTGACCCTTTGGACATCAGCCATAGATGGTAATATGTTTTAGATGGGAATGGCCCGTAATTCTTCTACTTCTTGTGTCCACCAGACCATGAAGGCAACTAAGCACTGGTGACTTGCCATACAGCACAAGGATGTTAATATTGCTTGCTGGACCAAGGCAGGACTATAGAGATGTTCATGGCATTTATTCTGAGTGCTAAGAAAGGGCCGGTTCCCTAAAGCAACAATCAACCGCTTCTGTACCACATCAATAAGTTATTATTCTTCCTTTCTGACTAGCAGTGACGAGCAAACAAAACGAAGCCAGAGCTGCTCTTGCAGCAAGGCTGTGTCACCTAACACAGATTTGATTTAAAACCCACAGAAGAAACAAGGAAGCACTACCAAATACCTCAGAAGTGTTTGAGGGAGAAACTATTTTTAACTTGGGAAGGGGGGGGACCTTCATTGATTTTGTCTTTCAAACCTAATTTTCCAGAATAGCTGCCATCACCATATTCAAAAAGCAGCAATCAAAGCAGTAAAAGGTATAGTAAAATTGCTTCCTCCAGAAAGCATTTTTTCCCAGGCGATTTACATTCCCACATTGCTCAGGCAGTACACGCCAAAGCTAACACGCTTTTCTCTTGCGAGTTATGACAATAACTCGGAATAACTTCAGATAGTGCTCCTCATGGTGAGATATAAATAGGTGGATCGAGATAAATCATCTCCATCCAGTCGGAGTAGTATGAACCTTTGTAGATAGACTTGGACTCAGCAAACAAGTGCTGTCGTTAGAAAGTGATCTCAAAACAAAGAAGTTGAATGATAGGAAACAAATATTTTTCCAGGATGTAACAGCCTAAAGGACACAACCAGAAAGTTAATAAGCTCCTAATAGCAGCTACGTATCTCTAGCTTGCCCCGAGGTGTATTTAGCTGATGAGAAACGTTCTTGTGATGCAACCCTTGCATCTTGTGTTTCATTAGTTGAGTGCGTTGTCAGTATCCTGACAGGAGGGATTTTCTTTTCAGGTTGACTGAAATCGAATTAGGACATTATTTCATTCCAATTCATACAGTTATTAATAAAAAGCAATTTTTCCTTATTTGCCTGTGATACTATACTGCACACACAAAAAAAACAATTGTTGTCGAAACCTTTTTTTGTTCTGGCTTTTAACGTACGTGATGATGTGAACTATTGTCTCACAGCTTACATGGCCATGGCTGCATGAGCGCTCTGCAGTCAGCGCATCTCTGTTTACAGGAAGGAATCCAAGCTACAGAGGAAACAATGACTTTGCAGTTTAATAGAAATCCTCGGGCACAGATGAGGCAAAAAAGCAACAAAAACTTAATGCAGGAGAGGATATTTAGTGATCTAACATCAGACATCAAAACTTGATGCAAGCCTGCCTGATATCAGGCATGAGTCTCAGCCATGAATGTTCCTTTTAATGGAACATGCATAAGACACCCTCATTATCAAAGCCCTTCCTCAAACAGCAAAAGATACTACTTTCCCCTCCCAATTTTATTCTCTCATTTTCCCTCCTCAGGTTTAACTTTATTGAGTTTCAGCCAAATTATTTTTGTTTTTAAATGGAAAACATGCAAAATAATGTTAATTTTCTCTGCAAAATTAATCTTTGCACACAAAATTCCCCACAAATTCCCTTTCTGACAAAACTTCCAAAAGTAATTAACATAAAGCAAGCCAAAGACCCCTTTGCCTTTAGATTAGTTTTGCATTTCCCTGTCAGGTGATCCCCACACTTCTGAAGATCACACATTTGTACTCAAGAAGTGGAAGTCAGGCAGCAGTAATTGTGACACTGAGCAGAGATCAGATAGATATGTTTACAACAGAATTTTCCATCAGCACAAATTATCAGGCTCCAGTAACACAGAATTAGATTTTCAAAGTAGGTTTTCTTTTTAAAAATAGGACATGCGTGATTTCTAAAAATGGGGCAGAGAACTGTGCCAGCAGGATGTCTGCAAACAAACTTCCTCTACTTATTCCAAGTACAAAGAGCAATGAAGCTGCAGCATCCCTGCTTATTAGTTTTAAAACTACGTGTTTCAAGCCCACCTGGGACCACTGACTCCATTTAGGCAGGCAACCCACTTTTGAAAAAATTTGTTCTTCAGTGCTTTTGCTACCTGGTCTAGCTAAAGTTGGCTCGATAAACACTACATACTCACATCTGCGCATCACCCTTGGGCGATTTAGAAACCATTATCTATACCAATACTGTCACAATATAGTCCATTCCTATTTCACAGGTTTTTTTTCAAATACTGTGTGTGATTTTAATCTCATAAACAAAACATCCACGGCTACAGTTGGTACCCTCTTTCCTTACACTGCATGTTAGGGTGTACCCACTCAGAATATCTCTCAAAGGCCGTTACGCAAAAGACAACCAGTCCTTTATAGCAGAAACGGTCCAAGCCCCATTAGCCGGGCAGACAGGCGCGTTTCAAGCACAGATCCCAGAATATAGGGAAGCCATTGTTTCACTTTGGAACAGGCCAGGGACCCTCCATCACATGGGGGAAACCTTTGATGTCCCTCGGATTTAGAGGGCAAGTCCAAATGAAAGCAGGGGGCAGAGCAGCTTCTGCCAGGCAGGGCAAACTTTTCCTCTCTCTGATGATGGAGACCTGCTGTAGGAACAAAACGGGCTCTCGCTGTTGTTACCAGAGAGAAGACGGAGCTGACTGGCAGGACAGAAAACAAGGGCTGTGCAAGCACAGTGTCTGGGAAAATGGCTACCAGCTCCGAGTATATAAAAAAAAAAAAAAAACAACCAACGACACCTGGTCTTATGACTAAAGACAAGAAACAGAGCGCTATGGGTAAATGTAAATTTCTGTATATAAATGTATTGCAGCTGTAAACTACTTTTATACTGAGTTGACTGAACATCAAAGCCATGACCTGTGATATTCCTCACGACAATATTTCAGTATAAAAGTGACAAAACATGACAACACGAGCACCTTGAGAACCAACAAGGTAAATCTTAACTCTCTGCAGCTTCTGGCATGGAAGAGCAATTGGGCCATCCTGAGGATTTAGTTTAGTTCTGTACAAATATCAAGATGTGAGCCACGGAGTATGGGACCACAGCCAGAAGCAAAGCCTGTAAGGTCACAACAAGATCTGAAGTCTCTCCTACTTTTCAATTTTCTTCCAAATTTCTGACGTTGGTGGCAATGGTACTTTCTCTTACCTTAGATCTGTTTTTAAAACAAGAATTAAATGCACATTTCATATCCTACAGCTAGACAAACACAAAGGCTGTCTACATTGCATGGTGAACAGCAACAAAAGCTGCTGAGTCTCCTGGACAGCGTGTTTCCCAACCACGCTTCTGGCCGCTAGTCAGACCCGGGATCCAGAGAGCGCTTAGGAGGGGTCAGGCTCAAAATATCTGCCAGAGATCAGACTGCGTTTGGCCTTATGAGGGTCCACCTTGTCCAGGCCTGGGGGGGAGGGAGGGAGGAGGGGGAGCGGGGGGAAGAAACCCACAGTTTAACAATTCACTTTTGGGACAAAACATGCATAGGCTTCTCTGCTCCACGCTTGAGACTAAACTCCTACCCAAATACACGCCTTCATGTAAATAATGTGGGTGAGTCTGGATTTGTGAACTAGATCCTCATAATGCAGATTATTTTTTAATAAAAACAATCCTGCATTATTGTGGGACACAGCTGTCAAATTCTGAGAGGCAACTAAGAGATAAATAAAGTAATCCCTACATAAACAGTCTGTGAAACACTTTGTAATCTTGGAGATGAAAACCTACAATTAAACATAAGAGTGGTAAACTCTGAGGGAAGCATTTAAAATAAAGTGCAAGAAGAACATATACCATAGATATTTTTTTTTTGTGCCTTTACAAGCCAAACGCCCCATTCTGACTCAGTGAAAAAAGTCACATGCATCCCCAAGCAAGCAGCTCCTTTAAATTTTTTCCGAAGTGCAGTCATGGAGCAAGATGTTTTGTACAATGTTTCTGCAAGGTGAAGGCTTCTTTATGTCGGATCACATTCTTGTTGGAGTGCTGGATTAATGCACAAGTAGGACAGGCTTGGGCAGACCCCCCATTTCCAGATTAACAGAACTATTCAGGAAATTATCAAGTTCATTTTTTAGTGATACAAGAGAATTCATTCTGCATGATCTGCAGACAACATAAATAGTAAGCTATAAGTAGAGGGTGGTTGCTTTTGTAATAGGAAGCAGAAACCCAAATTTGTAAATTTAACTTCTATTCAAGCCAGAAAACCTTAAACCAGAAGCGAGAATCTTTTTCTCAAATCAAGCTTTGCCATACAGAAGCTTTTTTAATGCCTCCAAATACATCAATCCAACAAGCATGAAGATGTCTCTTAAGACATTTCAATTAATAGTTATCAAAGCCAATGAGACTCACTCTAATTTTTAGAGGTTTCATAGCAAAACAACATATCAAAAGACTTATTAATCAGGGCTGGGGTCTGTTCATTTTGGTTACAGAGCCAAATTCTATCCCTGAGACCATTTCCCTCTGCACTGGTATATCACGCACACCGTTGCTTTTTTGCTTGGTAGGTTTGTTCTGCTCTGACAACGCACTTGGACGAGCAGAGCAGCACTTTCTTGGGAGGCCAAACTCGGTGGTATCAGCACACCGCCCTCCGCTGCAGATCCTATTATTCTGGCATTACTATTCACCCCCGCCAACAGAAGTACGCTAATAAGGGGCTCGATGAAAACCAAACAAAACTATCCTGCTAGAACTCCATGTGAAATGTTGACCTAAGAAAAATGAAATGTGCCTCTTCAATACACATCCACTTTGCACAGCAGATAGCAGGGGGCCTACTGCAGGTGCTGAGGAGAGGAGTTTAAGCCAGCTTCCAAAGTTCATATTGATAAATCATAAGCATATCACACCAGCCATCTGCACACACCTAATCACATCTGCAAGTCATACGGAGGCCTTGCAAGGAGCTGAGGGAGGTTTTACATACAGCTGAGTAAACCCTTCCCTCCTCCATCCATGCTGGAATTTCAGATCCCTCTCACTAGTTCGGCTCTTACACCTGCCAAGAAGAACCTCCCTTGTTTCCACCAGGTCTCATCCCAAGGTCCTTCTTTCAATCTTGAGACCCTCAAGAAACTATACTGCTCCCCTAGCACCATTTTCAACTTATTTCACCACTTCCTTCTTTTTATATATTTATATACACATACGTACACATTCTATGAAGACTCAATAGACACTTTCTCCCTGCTTGAGACTGCAAACCCAGATCTACCTGGAGAAGTTTGGGGACCAATATAAACACATCTCACGGCTCAGTTTGCTTATATCCTCAGCCCACAGTTCCTTCTTTCTGCAAAGACTCAGCGCCGACTAACATAAAAAAGCATCAGTATGGGTATGTGCTATTCTCATTAACAATAAAGGAGACAGTAAATGTAATAAGCTTGTTTATAGTGTTTAATGCATACAGACACCAAATCAACAAGGCATGTTAGCACACATTTAACACCATTCCTATTCACCAAAACACATAAAACCAGCATTTAACTTTAAGCAGTCTTAAATACATTTTGCTGAATAGGGACAAGTACTTTAAGTCACATGCATGGGGGCACTAGTGAATTAACGCCGTTAAGGCTGAAATCTCAAAGACTGACAGAAGTTTTGGTTTTTTTCCTTCACACCCCTAGATTAAACTCCCCTTTAGATAAAAACCACCTAAATGAAGTTTAACTTTTGCCAACAGAATCCACTTTCAGATTATTTTGTTTTTCTTTTGCATAAGCCTGCGACTTTCACATAATCCGCAAGCAAATAGCTCTATTCTGTAGATTAGAAATTATAAAAGACCATGTAATCAGCTGACAAAAGAACTGAAAACAACCCTAGAGGAAACGCAGAGCTGCTCTCGCAGCCTCACAATGTGCTGCTCTGTCAGCCTCCCACTCTTTGAGCAGATACTCCTGACATTTCTTGTGTCATTACTGGACTTTATGAATGGGACCGTAGGACGTTTGCTGGTGAATAATCAGGAAGGGAAGGGACATGGTATCACGGACAAGGGAGCTGCTTCACTGTCTGCTGACCAGATCCAAGCAATTAGTTCACTGCTTTCTCCTACCACCAACTATGAATCACAGCTCGGCATTGTATTAAAGGCTGAATTGTTGCTCATTTTTGAACACGGATGCTTAAGAAATTAAGCTATTGTAACCTCAAATAAACTGCACGTGGTTTGGTGGTTTTATTTAGTTCACATGTATCTAAATGTTTAGGTACTTACACAAAGTCTCATCAACTGGGACAGAAAAGTCAGCTGAAAGTCTCACCAAAGTTACTCCGCAGAGGTTACAGCTCTTCCCACTTCTGTTGTGGACAGAAATACGGAAAGTACAGTTTCTGCCACTGAATTTCCCTGCTCCTGCTTAGCTTGCCCAGCCACACACATATAAGATGAAATTACACACAAGGGAAGGGAAAGCCCTTGTGGAGAGATTTTGTTTGCAAGCCTGAGAAGTAACAACACTGCTAGTTGTGTAAGATATCACAAACAAGCGTGAGGAACCCGGTCTAGGCGTTCCTGTTGTCAGCTGCTCTTTTCGAGCCTGAGAGGCAGTTTCACCTAAATTTGAAAAAGGTCTTTGGAAACAGCAGCCTTACAGGTCTCTGGGGAACAGCCAGTTCTGATACAAGGAATGCCCCAGCAGATAGAAAGGATGCAGCATGAACACGAACCACAGCACCTGCACAGGAGAGAAGCCTCACAACTCACCCTGCCCGCAAAAAGCATTTCAGCAAAGCTCAGACCCCCGCAGGAGTCCCACCAGACGTACAAGAAGCTTCCTTCTGCTTCTGGGGCTGCTTGTTTTGCTTCATTTTTTCCCTGGGTTCAGCCTGCCGATTCATGATGCATCCAGGGCAATATCTGGCTAATCAATAAATATCTTCAGACATTATTAGGATCTCAGCACCACCTTGGCTTGGCTTGCAGGGTGCCTGGTGGGACCAGCCCTGTGGGATCACAGCCAGGGCAATTCCCCCATCCTGCTGATAAATAACACAGCTGTCAGGGATCACAGGGCCAAGAGGCTCATCATCAGTATGTAGGGGGAGGACATTTTTTGAAACCGTGGGAATGAGCGGGCTTTCCAAGGTGATTAAGTATTGGGTATTTTGAGGAAGCAACATCAAAACGCTGATTCAGATGAGTGTGCTCTGTTGACATCAAACCTGCTGGCCCAGCACACATGGCCAGAGGTGATCCTTCGTGGCAGTAAAAGCAGATTCCTGACCACCAGCGGTCATCAAAAATCCCATAGCACTTTGCCAAGGGAAGGGCTGCTGTTGAACTGCAGAGTTGCTTTGTGCTGGATTTCTTGGTGAGGTACATGCAAAATGCTTACCTTGCAGATAAGCAAACAGAGAAAAAATTTTTCACAAGTACTTGCTTGAATACGAAGAAAACCAAGTTTTAATCTCTTTATAACTATTTTGCATTCATTTTCGCTAAGCTTTAGAGTCCTATGATTACTAGGGAACATTTTTATAAGTGAATTTTAAGTTTAAATACTAGAATGTTCAATGAAAGTATGAGTAGAATATTATAAAACTTGTAATTCATGATGTCTTGTGGAGTTACATAAGCTAGAAAGGGAAGTAATACCATCTGCTACATAATTGCTCAGCATCAGCAAATGATGGATTTTGGTTGCACCAGAAATAATTTAGTATGGACACACATAATCATTACAGAATATTTTCAAAAAAAAAAAAAAAAGAGTTTGTCAAATTCAGTATTATCTCCCCACTAAGTAAATATTTATTATATTATAAAAACATATATACCCTGTATGGATTCTTAGGTATGGAATATAGTTGCCCAGTTCACAAAAGCACAGTTACATTAACAAGTTCATGGAAACTATTACCAGCTGGTCATGCTTTAAGAAAAGAAAATAGCAAAGAAAAGCAGATATAAGACAAAAGCAGCAATATCAAAGAAAATTTAGACAGTCCACGGATAAATCCAGTTTGGTCTTTTTAGATAAAGAGTCTGGCCTGTTTGTTGTCTAGTTTAGCTGTTCAATCTTTGCAATTCAAGCTTTCTTCCAACATCTTTTGATATATATTTAATAAGAAAACATTTTTATTTTGCTTATCTGCCCCATGATCTGAAGAGATGTGCCCTCAAACACTGAGATTTGTACAGCAAGCAGAGCTGAAAACTGAACCGATCCCATCACAAGCAAATTATTAGCTTTCCGACTGTGGAAGTAAAACTTCACTTAATCTGATGGCAAATAACGTGCATTTCTCCAGCAATTCCTACTTTGACTAATCAGTCAGGCTGATGGATGTTTAGCACTTACCTCAATGCAGATTTTTGCTCTAGCTAACATTTGTAGAAACAGAATCAATTACAAGCTGGAGATTACTGGGCTGATGGGCTTTCATGCTATTGCAGTTGACCATGCAATTGGGTTTCTAAGTGACAGACACCACAGGACAGTCTCAGCTTGGCAAAATCCTCCTTACTTTTCCACTTATCTAACTTATTCTTCATTCAGCACTTTAATTTCCCACCCTTTGCCTTGTTTTCTGAGCCATCTGAGCAAAGTGCATGCACACTTGTGTGCTTTGCTCTTTCTTGATGAAGAAATACCTGTATCTGGGTGCCTTCAGCACAGCGGGCCAGGCCGACACCCACTGGCACAGCCATCAGGACAATTATGGTATTATCTTCATGACCTGCGAATGTTCAAATGTAGAAGCGCTGGGTGAGGGAAGACTTCAAATGTGGGAGCTGCACAGAGGGTTGTTGGTCAACACAAAACAAAGCCTAGCAACACTCCACAACAATACAAGAAATCTTCACAATTAATGCTTTTAATCAGCATGATCCCGAGCAAAAGAACATTGTTGCAGTTAAATATTTTTGAAGAGGCAAATGGTTCCTACCTTTCCTACTTCAATGGATTTGATTGCTCCCCTCACTCCACCCAATCTTTACTAAGCAGTATATATTTACTAGCAATTACCATAGCCCTATTTTACTTGTTTTTACTTGTTCCTCTCCTAGAAAAACAGTTGAACAATTAGGAATCCTCCCTATCTGCGTTAGAAACACTGGTGCTTAAAATCAAACATATAACTCCTCTTCCCCAGCAGAGGTGGGAAAGGCCCAGCACTTTGCAGGATCGAGCCCAGCAATAAAGGTAATAAGAATTTAACTGGTTCCAAAAGATCCCATCCATAGAGTAAATGAGTATATTTAGGGGAGAAATCCTATTAAAATTTAAGCAGGTAGATGGCATATGAAAGTAGGAGGGTTTTTTTCAATTAGCTAACTGTCTCTAGCCTGGAGCTAGAGTCTCAAATGGTTTTACAACACAGGGATACTCCAGTTCACATCTGTCAGCTGGAATATTTACAGCTTTGTAATTATTAAAATTGTCTGAACTCCAGAGCTACAAGCTGGATGCCTTGGATGGGGCAGTCTGGCATAAGGTACAGAAATAAGGCACTTGCATCTAGTCAGGGTCTAAGTTAGCTTTGGAAAGCTGAAGAGCTACAGAAGTAAGGTTTCCCACAATGTGCATCTCATTTTTGATTGTCTCATCTATAACCATTTCTGTGGCTGAGCGACAGTTTCTTCCCCCCCCATGGTTCCTTCACTATTAGAAGTGAGCTGACATTACAGATTTTTCACTGTCTCCGATTAGGAGAATTCCAGCGTGCCTCTGCCCTACTTGTAGTCTGCTGTCACAAATCTTGTAGAAACCTGTAGCTCTTTACCAGTTGGTGAGCTTTAGCTGAAGTCAACCAAAAGCATCAGAATTTGTTGAAAGGAGAGACAGACAGAATCCTCACCAGGGCCTTAACTGCATAGAGCTGCGCTAGAAAACCAACCTGTGGGTCAACGCAGCATTGATGAAGCCAATCCAGCATCAACAGAAAGTGATTCCTTCCAGCTAAGCACCCAAAAGCAGTGGGATGAATCGTCCCCAGGAGGGGAGCACCACTGACCCCAGAAGGGGCACAAAGCAGATCCCAAGGGTTTAGACAGGTCAATTTAAAAGACATGGTCAGGCCAAGATCTCGCCCACCACAGTGAAATAAGCTTTACTGAAGACTAGCATAAAAAGAGAATTGTAGGGATAGAAAATTTTAGGACCTTTTTTTCCCCCCCCTCCAAGAGAGAACTATCTAATTCACTGGCATTTTCTGTTTTAATAACATCACCAGCTCCTCTTGGAGCAGACCCCCTACTGAAATGACGTGTGGCAGCAGAGTTGAGACAAAAAATACAACTGTTTTCCATCAGTTCCTTTCATGGCAGATTTTCCCAGTGCATCACCAGTTCTTTGACAAGCACCTACGGGAAGGTCTGGGGTTACATGTCACGGTGGTGGGAAGGACTCGCACAAGGCCACACCATGATGGGAGATGCCATTCTTCATGCAGAAGATTCTGTAAGTGATATTTGCATTGAAAAATGTTTACCCTTTGTGTGTCCCTCCCCAGGAACAACACAGATGTGGGTTTGGTTTTTTTAAGACACACTTGGGTAAGTGCAAACACATCTCTTTTGTAATCAGCCTGGGCTGACCCTGTTTAGCCTGAGGTCAACGACCAGTGGCATCTGACCTGCTGAAGTTAATGCGGCAGAACAATAGGAGAGGGTTGGCGAGGCCTTATCCTATTACCTTTTTGATACCAAATTAATTGTTTTTCTCCCTCTCAATGATTCTCTGACCTTTCAGCTATATGTGTTGCTGGCACAGAGTGATGGATTAAATTTAAGCAAGTACATTTCTTGACATTGTCTCACAGATTTAAAAGTTATTTAGGTCTTCCTTTCAGTACTAAGAGGTTTAAGAATGTGCTTATGTTTGCAACCCCATTTGATAGTTAAAGACGACTGCAAATATTAATTAGCTTGGGAGTATCAGAGACAAGAAAACCAAAAGAAAGATCACAGCACTTATTACCAAAAAAATCCCACAAGTAATGTAGAGATAAAGATGCCCTACAAACCACAGGTAGGCAACTCTAGATGTCTGATATAACCTTAATTGGTAGTGCTTTATTGATTGGCAAAGCCAAAAACATTACTTGTAGAATAAATTTAGTTAGTCAGACTGCTATTTTTCAAATGGAGAAATTACCCATGATACTTTACTGGATGAAGAGAGTTTGCATGGAATAGCTATTGATCCCTATTACAGCTTTGATTTGATTAAGTTTTTATTTCCTAGCTGTTGGACCACTTCACCAGGTAGAATAAACTGAGATGACACGGTGGGGACTAACACCATATTAAGAAAAGTGAAAGAAATCTGTTCAGGTTTCAGGTTTTCCCCCCGCTATACATCAGTTAAAGCAAGGAATCCTGGAAACCTGAATTATGAATCTAAAGCTCAAAACATTAAAATTTGCCTGTAGGTGATTGTAAAACATCAAAGCACTAGGGCCAGATGCATGTTCTTCACTTGGTTCAGCTCTCTGTAGGCAGAGCAGCCTTCCCTGCTCCTCACAGCTCACGGTGCACGACAGCAAAATGCAAGTGTCACGTTCTGTCAGGTTATAACACCCACAGGAGTAAAAATAGTTTTCCTTCAGACGATGTTTTTCACCTGTGTTAGCTGACAAGGGCCAAAGCAGCAGCCAGATACAACCTGGATCAGTTCCTCTGACTTCATCTGAACTGTAGAAATGGACCTGAATCTGGGGCTAGCTCGTTTATGGGTTTCAAGTGTTCTGGAAAATAATGGAACCTATTCCCACCCTCAAAAAAAAAAAAAAAGATAGGATGTTCAGTTCCCACTAAGCAATGGGAATTTATTTCCCAGCTCCCTTGGTCCTCTGCACAGTCCAGCTATTATCTAGCTGAAGTAGCACTATAATGTTAAGAGTATGCTTAACTATTTGCAAGATCACAGCCAAAACTTATTTATTGAAGATATTTTTCAAATAAACATGCAAGACTATTTTATTTAACTGGTGGAGTATATAATCTTACAGGTGCTATCTCAAGATAAAGAAAAAGCTTTTGACTGGGTATGCCACCAGGAGCCCGGAGAATTACATATTTAGTTGCTCATACCTCTGAAAAGCATATTAATTAAGCCATTATAACAAATGCAATTATTCTGATTTAAGCAATATTAGATCACAAGAATAGAACAGGATCAACAGAGAAAAAGTGTTACACCAGTGGTATCACTGGGTAACTTCACTTATTCAACACAGTTTAAATATTCTCTTAATTCATACTCCAAATTTCAAATTCAGATGATTAAGCATATATATTAGCGAGATGAAGAGCAAAGGATTTCCCATGACAGCTCTGCCCAAAAGTGACAAAAAAACTGCCTTAGGGAGACATTGGGAGAGAAGTAGTAAAAGGCTAATCTTGTTATAATGATTTATGGTTTATGAAAAAATTCACAGTCTAAGCTTTCTTCAGTTTTTCCAAAACATCCATACCTGCATTTAAATACTTCTCTTCAGTAAGAATGGAGACAGTAACCTCTGTTTCCAGGATAACAATATATTTGAGTTAAGCCAAAGCAGAATTTCCCAGGAATATATTCAGAAAGTTCAGAATCGGACTAATTTGACGTTCATAACTGATAATGGCAAGCAGAATTTCACAAAGATAAGCATGATCATCTTCACATTTGGATGCCTTTCTAGCTATTGAATAACTACGTGGACATACTTTTGGCTTCTACTGACTTTAGTGCAACAGGGACAAGTCCCATGAAACTATCCTGAAATATTATAACTGTAAATAACTTGGAGGACGTGGAAAACAGATAAAACCAAATCACTGCTAGAACAAAAACACAGAAAAACACATGTCGTGACCTTCCCAGAGCAAAGTTGTTAGAGCAGCTAGATCAATAACAGGCAAGTCAGAATACCAATTTCAACTGCATTATTCATTTTAGAGAGTGATAACGCTGGCTTAAGCTTAAAAAAAAAAGTATTGTTGCCAAAAGCTTCCAAAAAAGGGCAGTCTTCAATACTTACATAATGCAATTGTCTATACTGCTGAATTAGAATGTTAAGGCTTTGTTTTACATATTTAACAGGGAAGTAACATACAGAGAAAAAACAAACAGAAAAAAGAATTCCCCCAAGAATATCAATAGAGGAACTGTAGTTAACTGAAAGAGGAAAAAAAAAATTACAAGCCAAAGATTTGGAAGAAGATGCCAAGAATTGCAGGAATTATGACAGGAGAAATGACACCCCTATCCCTTCTCATCAATGTTTGGGAACATCCAGCACAAAATCTTTGAGCTCAGTGCAATTTCATTTATGGTGCAAAAATATATGCTTTAAAAGCCTGATGCATTTCAGCTAATTCCCCATGAGCTACTGATTTGGGGCTAGACATGGTGCCAGTGGTCGACACATGGCTAACAACTCATGCAAGTCTTCTCTTAAACAGACTGAGGAATGAATATGTAATGCAGGTGAAAGGACTAATTTTATCCTCCATAAATAGTGAGACGAACTAGACCAAATTGGACTTGGGAAGCAATTTTCAGAAACTTTAGACTAGAGGAGACAACTGGAGTCCACTTTTAGTAAAACCTGGTATGAATTGGGAAGGGTGGTTGTGGTTGTTAAAGCCCTTACAGAGTATTTCTGATATAAAAAAAGCAAAGACTGTACTCAAATGGAGAATAACGGCATGTATGTGATGCACAGGTTAAAAATACCTACCTTGTGACTTAGAAAACATCCCATATGAATTCTATATTTATTTCTCATTTTTAAAAAACTGAGAGAACAAGAAACTTGCTGGTGAAATTACAGTCAAAAAAACTGACATCACCATTGCCACTGTCCCGAGTACACGATTTCCTAGACCATCAAGCAACTTAATAAATGTAACGGCTGACAGCTGTAATTATCAACAGCTTAAAGAGACGGCTATGTACCGTAAGATATATTTCTCTTCAGGGTCTAGCACCACACCCACCAGATTCTATGCAGTTTCTGTTTCAGACTCCAGGAGAGCAAGGCTTCGCATAAGCATTGCGGTCAACTGGTCAGCCACGAATCAGCCCAGTGAGGCAGTAGGACCAACCACAAATTCATGCAGAAAAGACCATAATATTCACCCTTCTTTCTATGGCAAAGTGATGCAAATTTTTGTCAGCCAGTAAAGCCACCATGGGTAACGTTACTTTCCTTATTCAAAGAGTGAGGCTAAGGGCGAAAAAATGCAGTTACAGAGAAAAGAAAAAGCTTGTGCTAAATACCCTTGAGGGTGGCACTGCATGGACCTGGGGCGGAGGAGCTCGTGCAGCACGGCTGGTTGGAGAAGGCTTTGGGAGATCTGGGTGCACCTGGCTGGAAGGCGCTCACAAGCATCTGTGTAAAGCGGGGGTAAGCTTTACAAAGAGATTATTATTCTGGTATAAAACAACTACCAAAGCAAAGGAAAACTTTGCTGGTATCACCAAGAGCTGTTATTCTCTTAGTGGGTGCTCTTCTGTCAGATCAGCATCAGTTATTATTGCTAAAGCAAGATCAGGCTTGCAAAGTCCTGAGTGGGAGGACTTTTCCAGGCTGCCTCTTGCCTGCTGGGTGACATGGGACAAGGCCCTGCACCCCCCTACACCTCAGCATCTCCATCCCTAAGGAGGGTGAAACATTGTCACCTCCTTTATCAGTGGATCTCTTGAACATCTCAAAAACAGGGGGGGGGAAGAGAAGTGTTATTACTCAAACTGAGCACAAGTTCAGTGAAATTACTGCGTTTCCCAGTTCCGTTTTCAATCAGCCATATTTGGTTGGTTCTGTTCATCTGCCACTTCGCCAGTGCAATAAAACCCCTGCAAAATCTTCTGTTGGAGGTTTTGGTTAAATACGCAACGTCATCACCGTCTTTCACACACTCACATGCTGTCATCAACTTGAGAGAGCACCAGACTCCGGGGAGAGGCTGCACAGACGGATGCCCCCGCGCACCGATCCAAGGCCCATCCTTCATCTCACCCAGTCCCTCTTCCTGCCCACTTGCCCAGTGCCATTTTATTAAGATTGCCGCTCATCGAGCATTCAACGGCACGGCTCCTCACACGCTTCAAAATAAATAAGCACATCAGTGCTACCCTGCCTCCCTTTCAATTAAATTTAGTATTGACTTTAAAGGTACAACCTGAATGTATGTGGTTCAAAATGACCTTGTTACCCCTTTCCTTACCTTCCTGAGCAGGGCTCTTGTACTCCAGCTCAGGTTTTAAAACCTAGAAACATGAATTTGCTCTAAATTCCTGTGGCAAACTACAAGTCTCAAGCTGTTTAAAGTCTTTAAAGGTACATCCAAAGCTAAAGTGTGCTCTGCAGAGAGAGATCTGGGAGCCCGGGTCCGGCAGCTTTCAGCAAGATATTTAAAACCTTCCTGTGAGTTAAATGTTTTTTCTAATTTATTTCCTGAACTCTTAGCACAGTAATAACTACGCTTCATTACAGCACCACATTAGTCATTATTAAAGTCATTACAGAAATTAATAAGTTCCACACAGATGAAGAGCCAAAAGCCATTTGTACACAGCACTTAAATTGACTCTTTTCATTTAGTTTCTTTCTTGTAGCTGGAAAAGAAAGACAACTACATTTGATATGATCCTGACTAAAAAAAAAAACCAAGTATGAGTAGGCCAGAAAGTGATTGATTAATTTAATGACACACTTTAAGTGTCCCCAAACACTACTCTAAAATACTAAAAGATTTCTGTGGCAATTGCCCACCCTGTACCTGCCTTAAAGACAACCGGTAACCTTTAAATATTCACTCGGATACCGCTGTCTTTTACACATGTACCCCAAGACCAGAGCTCTGACTCTCGCGGCTGGGCACTGCAGATCAGAGCCACGCCGTGACCCCTGGTCGGTCACCAGCCGAAGCATCGTCCCTCCCCACCCTCTGCCGGGAAGTGTTTTTAGATGCGGCGGGAGGGCGTGCAGGGGACTCGCAGGGCTGCGAGGCTGCCTGATCCCCAGCTCACGAGCGATGCAAAAAAGCACTGATATAGGACAGCCAGAAAAAGAAGTTGCCTTCACCCACCCCACAAATCCCCTTTGGGGGCAGAAACGGAACTCTGCCCTCTGATCGTTAGTTTCCCATATTCCCCATGTCTCCAGTAAAGCCCAGCCACGAGCTGCGCTCCAGCCCTTGCTGCTGGGAAAGGACATGGCCCAGGAGGAGACCCGCGCTGCTGCTGCCGGTGCTGTGCACCCACTGCACGTCCACGCTGAGCCCCGTACCCCCGGCTTCCTTCTGCTGGTCGGAGCAGGAACGCCAGGTGCTGTTGGGAATCTCACAGGCATTTGGGGTGGGCTTTAAAAACCCCATTCCCGCAGTTACAAATGTTTCTAAAGTACGAATAAATAAAGGCATGTCTCCAACCCCAGGCAGAAAGACAAAGTTGGAAAACATTCCCTAACTGCACAAACCAGTAGACAAACAAGCCAAGGGTTATTACCATATTGACATTTTCTGTGTCTAACCCAGACCCAGGATTTTCAATGGGCAACACGACCACCTCTTACCATACACCTTTCCAGAACTTAGCATTAAGAGGCTTCACTGTCTACAGAGGGACCAGACCACAGCTCCCTACATTATTCCTCATTTTTACTAAATTAACTTACTCCTCATGTTATTTTTCAGAATATCCCTGGGACTCCTAAAACCACTCACCATTTCAGTGCTAACACAGGCCACCATTATACTTCTCTGTACTCAGCAAGATACAGTACAGTGGTTAAGAAGATATTTATTATCAAAGCAGCAAATTTTGTTTTATTTCACTTACAGTTATGACACAGCACTACTATCCCAGATGAAGAATACATGTTTTCTGAGCACAGAATTAACTTTGCAGCCATTTGAAACTAAATGCATTAATTATTTTCAACTTCAGCATGAACTTATACATTAAACTCAATTGTTTCAAGAAAAACACTACCAGGTTTAAGCACATTTACAGGTTATGCACACGGTACACTTACAACAATGTTAAACAAACAAACCACCTCTCATGGAACAGAACTTACTATATACCCATCCTTCTCCTACAGCAGAGATTTTTTTTTTCCTGTTCTCCAGAAAAACAACATCATGCCTTATAAATTATAAGAAAAACCATACAAATAGCAATAAAAGTAAAAACCCTTACCTGGAGATGAAGCAGCAACTGTTAGGCACCAACCAGACCCACACTGAGGGACTGCAAGCAAGCAGGTGGCATGAATTTTGTACTAATAAAAACCACAGCTGGGACCTACTGAGTTAGGTTAAGTAGGGTCTTCACTGCAGAAAAGGTTTCCTATTTGCAGCCTTAGCTGATACACGAAGCAGCGAGGCCCAACATTTAACACCATAAGAACAAAAACCTACCACTTGTGCTCAAGATGTTACCACCCGTAATTAGGGGTTGTAACAGGACCATGCCCCGCATTGACCGGTGAATTGCAGTAATCCTAAATTCATTTTGTGTATCGGCAATCTCAGTGCTATGACAGACACAAATTGAGTGGCTCCAGCTGTTATAATGTCAGAGGTTGTGTCCCCAGCCAGCTGATGTTGCACCTTCATTGGGAGCTGCCACCACTTGAGACGAAGGGCAGCCCCAAACACTGCAGTTCAAACGTCCCCTATTTGTGAAAAGCAGATTTAGATGAAGAAATACTGACAAGGCTGGTCAGAGCATGGGCATATATTTCAGCACCCACCCCACCCCGCCTGAGAGTGACGTCCTTAAATGCGGTGGGCTGAAGAAAGTGGTCAAGACTGCAGATGTTGGTCCATGTAGTCAATGGCATTATACAGATACTGAGAAGCTGAGACTACCCATCAAAGTCTGCTGCTACAGCACAGCTCTCTCTTTGTATAAAGTTAAAAAATAAAGGCCAGTAGACAAGGCTTGATAAAAATGGGGGGGCGAGGCACAAACCTCCTGTGCAGCAAATGGCTCTGCCTGGCACCCTCTGCCCTTGTGCTTCACCTGAAGTAGCTGGGTTGCTCAGACTTCAGGATAACTGCACTGAATTGATAGAGTTTAAACCCACACTGAGGATATGGCAAAGATTTATACCAGTAGCACCACATGCTGCACATTTCTAAGACTTTGCTTATAGAAAAAAAGTGGTGGGTTTTTTTTTTTAACAGCATCAAGTGCTTACATAAACTCCTCATAAAAAAATTCAAAATTCATTTGGGCCACTTTAAATGCACTTTGCCCATTCTGTGAGGATTTCAGGCTATATTTTTATTCCTACAATACCACCAGTCTAAAACGTTAAAACTTGTAGAGTGCTGCATAATAAAGCAGCTTGGACCTGAGAGCTCTGCCAAGCATAACATCAAATCTTCCAAAGAGTGAGGTTAGATAAAACACCAGATACGCGGCAAATTCTTGATTGAAATAAAACACCAAACATTTCTCCTTGGCTGGCAACAGGTGAATTCACAGGACGGGTTTCCTTATTCACAGGAGTTTCTTTTATAGCAAATTCACGGGTTTCCCTGCCTCCCAAGAAAACTCTGTCTTGCAATATGTTTAAAATGTTATCAGCTTGGAAAAAAATAACACTGTTTTAAACTGATGGGAAAGGAGCCCATTGGCTCTAAAGTTACCATCCCGAAGCCGGGCGCTCAGTGCTGTTTGGGGCCTTTGTTCGGGGTAAATCAGCCATTGAAAACCAGCCCTCCAGCTCCCTGCCTGTGCTGCGGCGGGATGGCCAGGAGGGGCTCCTGCAGCCTGGCCTGGGCGCTAATTACCTGTTCAAACACCTTGTAAATACCTGTCAGAGGAGGGAGAGCTCAGCTCCCGGCTGGCTGGGGCTGGGGCAGCAGGACCTCGCTGGGGTCCCCCCGGCCGGGCCACCACAGCCCCCGCTGCAAAAAAAGGTTTACAGCAAGGGCAGGAGTCATTTCTTCCCCACAGGGACACAGCTTCTGTCTTTTCTCCTTCCTTCCTTTCCATGCCGATGATGATTCCACGCACACGGCGGATAATGTCCAAACGGTGTTTTACGGACTCTGAAGCTGAAGGCGGGGGAACCGCCAGGCAATCCCCATCCATATTAGCACCTCTTTCAAAGCACAAAATTCTGTGGGTTTTTTTTACTGAGGACTCATATTCACCACGATGGTTAAAATCTAACAGTCCTAAACTTAACCTGCCTGAATAGGATGGGGAAGATGAGCGTGACTCCACGGCACTGTAGAGACACTGAAAGGGGAATTTATTTCCCAAACAAACATCCAAGAAATGAATGTGATGCCCCAGAGACCTTTGTTCCTCTTTCTTACACCCTCAAAAAATAATATAGAGATCCTTTGAAAAAGATGAATGGAAAAAGTTTTACGATAATCATCGGGAGTTTTCACTGGCACAGCAGGCACGGGGTTGTGCGAGTGCCCGAGCACCAGCAAACACGCAGGCTGGCTTGGCTGTGCTGTGCTCCTCACCCGGACATCGAATAAGCCGCCCATGGGCTGTTTCCTGGGAAAAAGGTTTATTTTTTTCATCAAAACAGCACCCACGGCGGTGGGCGCGGATGTT
The DNA here is from genome assembly GCF_000690835.1 of Fulmarus glacialis. Classification (NCBI taxonomy): domain Eukaryota; kingdom Metazoa; phylum Chordata; class Aves; order Procellariiformes; family Procellariidae; genus Fulmarus; species Fulmarus glacialis. The sequence goes on along the minus strand of NW_009192249.1, from coordinate 19,902 downwards.
CGGGAGGCCTTTGCCGGCAGCACCCCCTCCCTGCCTGGGAGCCGGGGTGAGTTCAGTCTGTATGTGGCACTGTGGTACAAGTGACCACTGTTGTGAAGCAAGGAGGGGAAAAAAAAAAAAAAAAAAAAGGAAGAAGAAGAAGAAAAAAAAAAAAAGCTTAAAATTTTGCAAGAGAAAACAATCCTCCTGCGGACAGCGGTAAATAAAATAACAGCAGTGGGGTGATTTGCAACCATGTAACGGGCTTTTGTCTAGGCCTATTTCTCTCTGCCTTGAGGGTTTCTGTGTTCCCTCTCTGCAGGATCCCAATGTTTCGCCCTCCGGCTACAAAGGCTGAGGGCTGCAGCCCCTCCCCCGGCTGCTCACCCCCAATCTGCCCATGCTGCGCCTCCCCTCCAGCAGCCTGAAGGGCTCCGGTGGGGTGCAGGGCTCTGCAATTTAGGATTTCTGTAGGACTGGTTGAATTGTCAAGAGTGCTGGTCTAGGACTTGCCAGGTTTAAAAATAGCTTTTACTCATCTTTTTAACTCTTTTTTTCCCTGAGTTTACATTAAGCCTGTTGGGCATTTTGTTCCCTGTAGGAAAGTTAGAGGTATTTATAAGTCTAATTAGAGGCATTTATAAGAGTGATTAGTGTGAAGCATCAGCTGCTGGCGGCTTTCTCTGCGTGTCTGTGTGTGTGTGTGTTCACACATGGATGCAACACTACAGTTTACAATTTGTTCCTGTGCCTGAAAGCTGTGAAATGCCCTTAATTCCCCCGGCGCTGATGGCAGCAGTGGGCACCGGCTGGCTCCGTGCAGGGGCTCAGCACCACGCAGGATTGCAGCCCTGGGTAGCGGCTGCGGTTTTGCACTGGTTGTGCCTCTGTATCTTCATGCAGTGATGTAGGAGCAAGTGGCTGAGCAAAAAAAAAAAAAAATTAAAAGGAAAAAAAAGGAAGAAAAAGGATATATTTGCTGAAAGCTGCTGTTTGGTTCCTAGGGACCCAGACTAACATGGCCCCCACTCCTGCCTACCCATGGGCTGCCTTGCAATCCCTCATCTCACAGATGCAACATTGTATTTCCCTCTCTTTTTGCTGCTGTGCATTAGTTCTGCATCCTCGCCCTCCATGGATGTGTTTTTGCAACACAGCTGTCCCTTGGATTTGAGGCACCCACAGGACCTGCTTTGGGGCGCAAAACCAACTGAAAGTGAACTCAAACAACGTCACTTGTGCGGCTGGGTGAGCGGCCATCCCAGCGCAAGGGAAGCTCGGGACCAGTCATGCCGCAGCCACACCACTGAACACCCCCAGTGCCTTTGCAGAGCTGTGCTCAGCCCCGGGCTACTGAGCCGTGTCCCTGCCGGTGGTGCAACGCCCACCCTGCATGCACGGCTTCTTCTCTGGGTCCTGTTCACCTGCGTGGTGTGGCAGGGAGAGGGCTGGCAGCAGGGAGGGCGGCTGGTGCAGCGGAGGGTTCTTCTGAAACAGCCAGCCTGCAAACCTCCATGCTGCCAGCCTCAAGTCACGCTGCTGAGCAGGACCTGCCATAAGCGTGGGGCAGCCCCACAGGTTGCTCTGGATCCGGTGCCCCTGTGAAGCACCTCAGGCCGCTGCAAAGAGCAACCCAGGAACCACGGCCTGACCACCAGCCTCCACGCTGGGCTCCGGTGCTGGCACAATCAAAGCTGCGTCTGAGAAGATATTGAGCCGTGTGTAAGTGCTCACAGGCACAGGACCTCAGCACTGCCCATCTCCTAGGCCTACTGGGACAAGTGCTTGTGCCCTTGTGTCTCCCTTAAGCCAGTGACAACCCCGCAGGTGCCTGCTGCCAGCCGGGAGCGCTGGAGCGGGGCTGGCTGCCTGCAGAAACGCCTCAAGGTATAGTTGCTTAAAACGTCTTGAGGCAACTCCTACAAGTTCAGGTCCTCCTCAACCTGGGGTTTATTTTTTCTAGTCATCATATAAACAGAATTAAAAGGTCAGTGCTGCCCCCACACGCTTACAAAAGCTTTTGGTTGGAATGGCTTGAGAAAGGTAGGGAAATATGTAGGGAATACTTTAATAATATATTTGTTCTGCATAATTTGGGTCTGTTTCCCTGTCACAAAACAAGCAAACAAAAAAAACACCTTTCTTGATTTTAAAAAAACTTAAGAGAAAAATATTCACAGATTTGCCCACACCGATTTCACAGCTGTGTTTAAAGCAGTTTCTGCAAAACCAGTTTGTAGTATGGTTACACTGGCACATAGGGATGGTTTAGCTTTTTTTTTTTTTTTTTTTTTTTATGGAGACATTGATAACCTGATGGTCCCCAAAATCATCTACAAAACAATCTTCTTTTCACATATCCCACCTGTGTCTAGCCCATGTAGCCTATATAATCCACAGGGTGACTTTTCTGAGGGCAGGCTTTTCCTTGCTTTTTCATTTTTTTCTCTCTCTGTGTCTGTACAGCTACAGAAAGGCCCACGCAAACTGAAAGGTGAAACACAAAGCAGACGAGTTACAATGAACTCACTTTACTCCAAGTAGTACCAAGTGACCATGTCAAGCGATGTACAAAAAAACAAGCTCTTTTTCTCTCTAGTCTTTTCAGCAACAGTGAGGTTAAGGTATCCTTCCTGGTAGGGGGTGAGACTGAAATGTCATGCTGAAGAATGATGTTGTGTATGTCCCTTTAAAAACTTTGAATAGAAACTGGTTTAAATTTGAATCTAAAAAGAAAAAGTGAGCTGGAACTGGCTAAAATGTTTCATGTAACATCTCTCAGGAAAAAAACTCTTTCTTTTAAATCTAAATGTTGCTTTTAATAATTTTCAGTGGCAAAAGGTGAAAACACTGCTTTATTTTCTTATGTTCATTTCACTCCAGAATTACAGCAGCAAGAGCCAGACCCTGTAATGGGGTGGAGACGCTGCTTGAAGTCCCCTGTACTTCTGGCTCAGTTTGGCCCTGTGCACAAAAAACAGGCACGACAGCCAAAAAACTTGTTTCAAGAAAGAAATGTTTGCCCAAGACCACCTCACACGTGCAGGTAGGTCAGTTCAGTTGGGATGTGGGCTGGTGTGGGCCACCACCACCATCTCAGTGACAATGAGGGGTTTCACCAGCTCCAGTCTGCCCAAACAGCCCCGGAGGGTGCCCCCGGCGTCCCCTGGGACCCCAGCCAGGTCCCCGCTGCTCTGGCACACCAAGCCAGGTCTGCAGACTGAGCAGGCAGAAAGCCATTCCCTTGTTCTGTCGGACGGAGGGAGGGATGGGAAGGTGCCGCGAGGGATGAGGGTCGGGGAGGTGCAGGCAGTAGGGGATTGCATAAGCCCCCCATTACCTCAAGTTGGGCTCCCATGAAAACTCAGCCTAGGCAGAAAGAAGAAACAAAGCTTCACCTTGGCCTCTAACACTGACCACGTCATTTGCTGGGCCCAATTTTTGTCCACGTACAAAATCCCCTTACAGCGTCACACCATAACAGTGCACGAAGTACCGGCCAGGTATCCTCTTTGCACAGGAAAAAATAAGTCTCATCTTTCAGGAGGATTGGTGGTTTTTTCCCACACACGAGGGTTCAAGCTTTGAAATGAAGCTTGCAAAACTTTGTCCAATTCCCTGCACATAGTTTTTGCAGGCCATGAAGGAAACTTTGCCACAATAAATTTCATTCACTCTTCATTTTAGTCTTTCCTGGAGATTCATTTGAATGTATCCACTAAACGAACTACTCTTCTTGCCCAGGCTTCTTTCAGCTTTAGATGTCCTGAATATGCAATCTACCTACTGGAATACAGGTACCTCAGGGCTTCAGCAGAAAAAAAAATAACTCAAAAGCCCAATCATTGAGTTCAGAGAGTACTGAGACCAGCACTGGGATTATAGAACAGATTGACATGTAGGAACAATAAAAATTTTGATCCCACTCCTTAATTAGCCAGGTAACGGGATCAGGTACCAAAATCGTAACTAGAAAAATATAAATGTCATGAAAACACACAAAAATTAATACAAAAATATTTTAATGTTATCTGCTCAGAAATTCCATTTTTAGAAATATAACAAATACAAATGTCACCATTATTTTGTAGACATCTGCCCTCAAATCCTTTGAAATGTCAATGCAGATTTTAAATACAGTTTCACAAAGAAAACGGTGTAGAAAAAGAACAAATAGTTACAATGCATTTGAGAAGAGTCCTGAAATGAATTGAAAAAGCACATGACTTGATGATAAAAATACATCTGGTAGAATTGCGTTTTTTGTTTGTTTAGCAATCCTCAAATTTTCCTAGCGGGAAAGCTGGATGGGCACTCTTTGTACCATCCCTCATTATTTTCAATTATTAGTTTGTTTGCCATTAGACAATAGATGTGAATTTACTTTGACTTTGTTATAAACAGATGGTGGAAGTTCTGAAAAAGGTGTATTAAATACCAGAAGGAAAACGAGCGAGATGATATAAAATGGAGCCTGATCCTGCTAACCTGCTCCTCCGAGCAATCCCCTTTCTTTTCTACTTACTGTACAGTGTCAGAGCTTCAGGATTAAGTCAGATCTTGGAACCATAATTCCGTTTATTTGGAGAGGCAAACGTGCCTTTTGCTTAACATAAATGTTTTCATTCAAAAGGAGGTTGTCAAATCTGAAAGCGTATTAAATTCATGTTTAGAAGAAACTTTGTGCACAGTTTCACACAGACCAGGGGACTGTGCAGAGCCATAGGGATGGGGTGGATCTTGGCAACTCCAGCACCCAGAGCAGCCCCGGAGCCCCCCTCCCCAGCCCCGGTCACCACGCGTTCGGCAGCCGGACGAGCAAACACCCAGCACGCTCACGTGCCCGGAGGCACATGACACACGTGGCTGCAGTGCTGCCAGAGACCCTTTGCATGTTCAACACCTGCGGGAACTCCAGGGCCACCGATGCCTCCCACCGCCGTGCAGCACCCCAAGAGTCCAGCCGGCCCCCACGCAGCCCCTTTGCCACCAAAGTCGCTTCTGCTTCAAGTCGGCGGTGGGAAAAGAGCTCCTGGAATTTCAATATCGCATCCCCGTCACGAGGCTGACAGCGCTGCAACGCGTTATGCTTGCTTGGGAAAGAGCAGCTCATGAAATAAGCAGCAGGGACCACACAAAAACAGTCTGCCATACACTTAAAATTGATGTTAAGTCATCCATCACTGAAACTTCCAGTTGAAAACAAGCATGCCAGCAACAATACATGCATACACACATGCATACATGCACACAGGTACACACAGAGTTTGCTATTTAATTTTATACAGGTTTTTTTTTCCTCTTGAATTATCTCCTGTAGATAGAAAAGACAGAACAGAATGTGATTTACTGTTCACAACATTTTTCATAGAGTATTACACAAGTTACCAACAAAAAAAATCATAGCAGCCTGTAACCCCTTTTTTACCTGTATTAGTCAACAGCTAATTCTGAACATACTTGTTTTGCTTGCAGGTCTCAGGTCTGAGTTTTGTTACATTTAAAAAATTGCATCAGAAATCTAATTTCTCTGCAAGAAACAGTCAAATCATCCTTTAAGAGTCATTCTTAATTAAATAGCATCATATATAGTTCCCTGCAAAGGACTAAAAATATCCTGCTCTGATTAGCCTTGCTGTTTTTACATTTCATCCAGCTCAGGAGTGCTGCAAAATAAGTCAGCAGTTGTCATCCTTTCACAAATAATATACTTTCTAAAAGGAGAGTTTCAATAATAGTTTGGATTCAGCTAATGGATGAGTACCATTGACCCTTTTTTAAAGAAAACTGGGTTGAGTCATTACATAACCCAAAGTAAGTCATTTTTTACCCCCAAAATTATTAGACCACTTTTCTTAAAAGAGCACTAAGGTATATTTTGCTTTAGTTCAATATGAACCAATTCATTTCCCCCAATTTCAGTTGGTTAGGTATGAAAATCTCAGGACTTACTCGGCTTTTTTCAGTGTCTCAAGTGTAAGAAGAGAGTCGGGTTACTCATGTTTACCTCTGTCAAACAACAGTTAGAATATAGCCCATCTAGCAGAACAGAAAATATAAAAGCAGTAACTGATTCCCAGGAAATTCATGAAACGTCCTTTTCTAACGATTCAAGGTATTTTTGTGGAGGCAGATTATTTACTATTTTTAGCTTTTACTACTGTCTAGCTTGTCTTAATTGCTCTTTGCGCGAGTGCTCTGGCCCGGGGGTTATTTTGCAGTTCTAATTGCAAAGGAAAGGATTACATGGCTTTGCTTGTGCTGAAGATGGGGCTCAAACCGCCAGAAAAAACTCCCTCCCCTGTTTCCTACCTACCCAGCACATTCACTCAATTTGCTGGTCTCATCTATAACTTCAAACCTTCTGCTGACAACGTGATCACAGATAGGTAACGGTTGTGTGCTGCCTACTGTCAGGGGAGCAGGTCTGTCTGACCAGTGCTGGAGTTTTCCAGCTGATGGTTCTCTGCTACAGACCCATCTACTTAAGGAGTGAAGACATGCAGCAATTACCAGAGCTGCTACCTCTGCAATTTTCTTTGAACAGTCATGGAGAGATTCCCATAAAATCCTCCTCGTTGCAATTCTAGCTGGAAATCCTGGAAACACATAGTGAAATCAGGCTGCATCCTGGAAATGGGCACTGACCAGAGAATTTTTATTATAAAGGTACCCACCTACCTACCTACCTACCTAAGTTTGGGGAAGGAAAATCAAAATGCCAAATTACTTTGACTTTGTCAAAAATGCCAAAATGCCACAATCGGAACTCATAGTGGCAGGCTACCTAACCTGCACTACCTAAATTTTCAGAAGGTGAGAAAACCATTTTGTGCCCAGGTTTAGCTAACACCATTTTGTGGATGCACGCAAGGGCTCTTCGGGACATTTTTACCTCAACCCACCGGGTAACTTTACCGAGCAGCGGTCTGGCAGAAGCACCTCTCATTTCAGAGCTTAAGACTCTGGCAACTCACAGCACAGCTCCTCCCGGAGAGGAGAAAGAAAGATGGATCTCCCGCAGGGAAGTGGAAAACCTCAAATCTGCGATTTTGCCTTGCCTACATAAAGAGTACTTGCAGTTTGGCCCAAGCCTGAATTTGCCATTAAAGTAGCCCTTGTCTATACAAATGTTAGGAGACAGTCCAAGCACCGTCACAGCCTGGCACATCACTGTGAAAAAGCAGTCACTGTCATCTCCTGCAAGGGTACAGCGGTCCTCCAGAGCAGTATCTATCTGAAAATTATTTCATTTTCCTGTGACAATACAAACATTAGCACAAAGGTCTGGTCTATGAGAGCAGTTGTGCAACATGCAGTGATTTCAATTCCTGGTCTGAAATGTTCTACAGGCAGTTGGAAGGTCCAAGGCTGAGATCCTAAAGCACCAACGTATTCACAGCTATGCAAGTATTAGGAACTACTGATGTCTCAACACATGCAACTTCTTACATTACACTTAGCAGATTCCATTTAAATTCACACGCCTATAAGCAGTTTCCAATACAGGGCAACAGGGAAATATTATACTTGTGTAAATATTTACAGGAACTTGTGAAAAAACCAGCAAAAATTAAGCTAAATAATTTTTCAGCTATTATTGATTTGAGATTGTTTTGGGGGGTTTTGACTTTTGGGAGATACAAGTTTCTAAACATTCCACCAAGCTCTAAATCGATAACAACATTTGAGATACCCTGTTCCCCCTGCATGCCTCAGATACGCATGGGTTTGCTCCGCGTCTCGTGCTTGCTCTGCAGCCCATGTGATGCTTTGTTTACTCACTGCACAAGCAGATACGTGCAACAGCCATTCCCCGGCAGAACGACTTGCCTCCGAGTCCACCGCTTTCTTACGCCAGAGTCTGCAAACATTGGGCAGCCAATGTGTCCCCCTCCTCCCCGTTCAACTACCCTCTGTGTTTTGGGTTCAAAGTGAAACTGTCCCAGACTCGGGGACCTCTAGAGAGCCGGACTCGGGAAACGCAGGGAGAGACATTGAGGGCACGAGCGTATTATCAGAAAGAATTTGAGTGCTCCCAGCAGCCCAGCAGCAAATTAGAAAGTTTTGGCTCCCAAGAATGAGTTGTGTTGTTTGTTCCTGCATACTGCAGCTGCTCGTCTCTCTCCCTCCCCACCCCCCTCCTTTGGGTGGTTTATTACACACAAGCTACTAATGAATGGGAGCCGCTGTTTTACAGTACACCACACTTACAGGACTTATCTCTAGGCCTACCACAGATTTGACTGATCAACAGCAGGGCACCACCATCATAATTCTTCCTAGAAACAGGAGGATAAAAAGGGGTTTGTTGGAGGTTGGCTGTGTCTGCAGAGAATCCTGCCTGCAGGGCCTGCTGATGCCATCGCTAGCTGCTATGGTCTTTGGCCTAATAAGGTACAGAAACAAAGATTGTTCACTTGTTCAAGAATATTAAAGTACCCAAGTGACGGAAAGTGGAGGCAGCAGGGCACACATCCAAGTGGGATTAAGGCCACAAGTGCAACGTTACAGGGCTGACTGGGTGGCAGAGGGAATATCTGCCTCTGAAAAAAAAATCCAGTTCAAACATAATTTCTAACATGTCACTCACAGTCAGAGGTGGCTGTCATTAAGAGTTAAATGTTGCACTGAGTTCAACTTATTCCGATAAGAATTCTCTAAGCTGCTTATATGTTATCATAACTCATGAGTAACCAGAGCATGGGCATGGGGAGGGGGGAGAGGCTCTCTGAGGCAGGATGGGACCAGGCTGGGAAGCAGAAACACTGGAGCAGAGCTGGACCCGGCATTATGTGCCCACAGTCTGCACTCTCCAACGACCCCGCAGTGAGTCTTCGAGCATACCATGACCATACTACTTGTCAAGGTCCAGACTCTACTCCTACAGATGCACCTTTTTTACTGTTGTGCCCTTCTCCCAGCTAGGGAGCCGGGCAGTAACACTGAGATCACGTAAAATGGTGCAGTCAACCTCTGTTCAGCTGGACAAAAGGGAAGAGCCAGAGGAGGTCTGGGGAAAAAGTGACCAACGTTGTAGCCAAGTAAGAAGCCCTTAAGTTAACATTGCTCTCTGGAGATGGGACTGGGAGCCCAACGGAAGAGCAGGGAAGCAGCTTCCTTGGGGACAATATTAAATGCCGCTGACTGGCTTGGCAGTTTTGAAGCAGTAGCATTGTTTTCTCTGGCTTAGGGAAACCCAGCACCAGACCCCACTGAAGTTCAAGGAGACAGAGCATGCCCAATCCCACTAAACTTTACAGTCTTATTAGGGTCTACAATTTTTCCCCTACCTCGTTTTGGGTGTAGAGGGAAAAACCTGTGTGGAATAAGGAGAATTAACAGTCGCATTTTCAACAGCAGCACAGCTCGCTTAGCACGAATATCCACTGTAATTCCCAGTTTCTCTGGTGCAACTCCTTCGGAAAGCAGCAGTTTGTTTACTCGCTGGCTTGGGCTGCCTGGATCACGTTACACCTGCTGGGGCTGCTGGTGATGTGGGAGGTTGATTTTAAACTGGCACTGTTGCTTTTATAAAGCCTTTAATGTCATAGGCTCTGCTATGTTCAAGATCTCACCCATCAAGCCAAGGCTTAAGAGAGTTTGGGCTGAGACATCCCAGTCTCCCATTCCCCTGTCACTCAAGTCAACAACCACGACTTTGCTGCGGTAGGTGTGGGAGAAATGTTTCAGTACCTGCTCTCTATGCCGAAACAGCTACCCCCACCTTTACACAGTCACTGATGTAGCCTTTTCTTGGCCTTTCCAACTGCATTTCTTAGTTACGCTCTTACACCGGGGTCTTGCGGTGTACCAGGCCCAGAGAGCTCTGCCAGGTGCCAGAGGATGAGCTACAAACGTGAGGGTACAGTGAGTCATGAAGGAAATCTCATTCTCTAACAGCCCCGGGGGGGCAGTGAGCAGCCTCCGCTTGGCTTTACCCTGGGTGGGAACAAGACAGAGAGCATCGGAGTACCAGTGATGGAAGGTCTTCAGCAGTTTCCATGCCCTCAAAGCCTGATTCCCTGCCTCTCCATAGCTTTCAAATTTACTCCAGTCAAGGGAGAAAGAACTCCTGAACATCTTCCCTGCTTCCCTGAAGCATCATTTTGGTCTGTTATCTGTGCCTGGTCTGGCTAAGGACCAAGGGTCTCCAATTTGTGCATGCTACTTCGGAAACACTCTAGAAAGTACCCAGCTTTCTGGGACGGAGCTGAATGCAAACATCTTAGCGGCTACCACAGCGCTGTCTTCAGACAGGTTTGGATCCTGACAGGTTAATCACGGCGAGCTCTCGAGGTATCCAGAGGCTGCTGCACACAGGATGCTGCAGGACACCACGGGCAGGGGTGTGGAGGCTAAAGGGGCTGCACGTTGTGTGTGCAGCCACGACGTGATGCCGGAGTGCATTTATGTCTCTGGCCTCTACATCTCTGTCTGAGGTGTTACAGGCTTTCCAGCAGCTGAAAACTGCAAACCTCTGTCCTTGCAGAGAGCAGACAGTTCACTGTAGCCACCTCTCTCCACGGTGAACCAGCGGATATGATGGGAACTGCATGCACCCGTTCCTCGCACCCAGCCACGACCGCGTCTGGAGCACACCTACGTGTGGGAGGTGAGCACACGGAAACGTGTGTGTGTGCATGTCCCCATGGGGGGATTCATTTGTCTGTTGTGTAGCCTTCAAATTGTGTGTGCTTAGATACATTTGTCTATGTTATGGTAAACAATCACATTTTAACAAATAAAAGTTAAAAATAGACTATCTACAGATCTCTGAAGACATGTTTTACCCAGCTCTGACTTCTGTTGGATACCTGAGTAGAGGTGGGTAGTAGATTCACTATGCAGCTACAGAGATTGTAAAGGCTTGCAGAGGAACAATTAGTCCAGAATTTGCATTTTATAAAATTGAACCTTTTATGAAACTTACAGTACAGCTAATGACAAAGATTTCTTCAAATAAATATTTCCCTCTGATCTTTGTCACATGGGGGTTGTAGCATCTTGCCAGTGTGTGAGAACCTGGAAATGTAAAAGACAATTTATCAGCAAAAGTGAAACTTGCTGGATTATCTTCACCATCTGTATGGAGTGTGAACAGAGAGAATAAATAAATAAATACTGGAAAATGCGTTTGTTTTAAATATATGTGAACAAAGGCTTTGACACATTTTCCGTACGTAATGCTGTTTTTAAAACATTATTTTAACCACCTGACACATTCAACTAAATACAAAAAACTCTCCAGGTTGTATTTGCATTCTGGAAGAGCAGGTACAAAAGAAAGTGTAAGTGCAACAAGCTATTCTGAAAATAAACTGATTTAAATAGAGAATGAGTTCTCCCTGAAGGGCTGCAGCATGACTGACTTTGTAGTGTTACTTGAAAAAGCTGCAAGCATCTTATTTTTCCCCATAAAACAGACCCACTTCGAGAAGGACAGACTGACAGTTTGGTCTACGCTCCAAGAAATCACGAGGAAAAAAACACTTGTAAGAGCACAACGTTTTCAGTTAGGTCTCTTTTCTCTCCAATATTCAGTGAAATTCCTAATGCAGTTGATAGTCTTAAAAAAAAAAAAAAAAAAAAGGCAGCAATAAATGATGGAAGAAAACCGAATCCCTTTTCCAGGCAGTGACACTGCCACTTTAACAGTTTCCCACTGTACTTGAGGTTAGTTGCCAGAGAAGCCTTGTTCAGCCTATTTGGGGGCCCCATGAAATGCTGCAAGCGTTACTGAAATGAGCACTTGTCTTTTGTTGTGCTGCATGCTAGCACCATACAGTGCTGAGCTGATAAATCCACTTTTTCTAACACAAGCATTTTTCAAACAAAACTACCATGAGACTGATGAGTAATGCCAGCTTGCCAAAAAAAAAAAAAAACCACCACCACAAAGACCCACCCCCCCAACCGCTGCTGACACTGACAGCTGTTAAATTCACATATTCACAAAACGAGATGGGTTACATAACTGGAAACTACAAGAGCAACTCACCAGCGAGAGGAACTGCTAAGCACGGCGTAACTGGGGCTCGGGAAGGAATAGATCACACATAGCGATGTGCGCTGGCCCACTAATGACCATGATAAAGCTGGGCGCTGCCTGGAGCACACAAAGGTTACCGGGCACTCGAGAACGTGCATCATCGAGCTGTTTGTAGTTTGTTCGGGGGCTCAGCAAAGGGAGAATGCATGTGGGAAAAAAATACATCAGCGCTGCTATGTATGTTATAAACACAAGGGTAATTTAAAAGCCCAAATGTCGCTATATCAAGGCATGAAGCAGAAGCCTGGCTCTAAAAGGTTTATCGGCAAATCTTCAGCAGCTAAAAGACAGCAGTGGAGAGGGTGGACAGTGTTAGGCAGAGTTAGGTTTGACAAAATCTAGGTAGCTTTTAATTTGCATCAAATCTTTCAGACACAAAAGCACTTTGCAAAGTTGTTATCATTACTCTTATTTTATGGACAAAGAGCTGAGCTCTGGAGAAAGTCTGTAATCTGCCCAAGGCAGGGCAGGAAGGCAGCAGCAGAACATCACTCAATCACCAGATCACCTGCCTTTATTTCAGTATCTATTTCTGGATTGGTTTGAAAAACTTTGACAAAAGCGTCTGAGTCTGGAAGAGCTGTGGGGCAGGTGACGGAGGAAAGGCAGCATGAAGGGCTCCTGAGAAATGACAGGCTGTGGAGCTGGTGCAACAGCGCAGAAGAGGGAGCAGTGCGGGGAAGATGGCAATGTCTGCAGAAGCTGCCAGACCCCCACGTGTTGCTGAGATTGCCAGAAATGGGGTTCTGAAGGGGGCTGAGCTGGAGATAACTCAAAGCGGAAAACAATGGATGTCTGTCTGAATAGCAATAAAAAAAATCCTGTAATTAAACCACCACTAACCTCAAGCTAAATTTTATACATCCAAAATAATTTACACTTCCATTTTGTCTGCTCGTGGCTGAATTCTTTCTTGTTATATAGTAAGATTTTTTTATATATATAAAGGATTTAACCTGGTGGAGAAACAACACATAGAAGCTTTTTTATAAGCAAGTGTGCCTGCTCATCAAGCACAAACTGAGCATAAAATGACCAACTAAATGCACAAAGTTGCACATGCTTTATTGTGTTACCTGTAATAAACTACGTTAATGCAAAATCAAGATGCACAGACAAATCAGAAAAAAAAAAGAAACACAGAAATGAATGTTTTGAGAATGATGTCACCTAAGCCAGTGTGTAGGTACAGTCTGCTGCCTAGGAGAGCAGTGAAAGCATAAACAGAATATTAGATGTGCATTAAGCCACAAACTGAAATAGCTGTGAACAATGGCAAAGTCCGGTTGCTTTTGGAACCTTAATGTAAGGAAACATCCTTATAAAAGATGAAACAATAGTGGATCTATAAATGACAATCCCGTAGGCAGGGAAGGATTAAGAACTTCCTATAGCTCTTAAAGTATCAACCTGTATTGTAACCCTTCCACAAAGGCTGCCATAAGTGCTTTCTCTGATTTAGTCCACCCAGAATAGGGAAAAGCATCAGAATTAGTTTGACTTTTCCTCTGCACGCCAGCCGTGCACACACTCAAAGCAGAGAGAAGAAGTAAAAGGAGAAGGAAATGCAGCACTTGTTCAGGACCTTCTGCCAGCGCACCTACAAGTCCCGGCACTCGCCTGCCCTCCCTGCTTCCTCCAGAACGCGCAGACCTTTGCCAGCCCTGATCCAGGCTGCGACAACATGCCGCTTTCTAGAGCAGCACTTCTCAGTCTCTGCAGAGCGCGGGAAGCGTGGGGTTTAGATACAAGCAAACACAAACTAGACTGAGGCTTCAGTGTTCATTTATTACTTTTATTTTCTTCATTTTATTTTGAAGTGGGGTTTTTTGTTGTTTTTCTTTTGCTTGCATGAGTAAGAAAGTGCATTCATTTAACTGGGCATGTATCTAATTTGAAAACATTCTCAAAATACCTTCTAATGCCTTATGGACCACAGGCTGAGATGCATTCCTGTAGAGCAGACATCCTCGGAGCTTTCAGGCTAGTAGATCACTCTCAGCCCTCAGATTTTCTTGCAGACTGCCACACACTCTTCTCATCAAAATTTTAATTGAAGACTATGAACATTATTATTTAATACAGTTCCACAGACCACCTGCAGCAAACTTGCCAAGGCCTCCTGGATTATCAGTGATCCATATAGCAGAGGCTGGGAACCACCAGTCCAGAGCCTTTGGTGATTCTGACCGTTCGTCTCTAACGCTGTGTTAAGTCCGTTCATATACATCACTCTGTTAAAAGAGCCTGCACTTCAGAAAATATTTCAAGGAATCAAATGAATCTGCGTGAGCTTCACTGAGCTGAAGGGGATGAGGAAGATGAATAGTACCACTGCAGCTACTGCTAACATGCCCCTCTAGGCACTCCACATCCCAGTTGTGCTAGGGGTGAACACCTGAAAAAGGTGAAGAGGTACAAAAGCTGTAAGCCCAGGACCTGTTTCAAGTGACATTTGTAGATCTGCAGCTGATTATAAATTCTACAGGATTTGGTTGGACTTGATGGTCTTAGAGGTCTTTTCCAACCTTAATGATTCTATGATTCTATGATACAGAAATCAACACTGAAGAATTTGCAGCAAGTCCAAGCTCTTGAGATCCCCTTGTCATTCCCTCTGTCAACGATTCCTCATTCCAAGCCTGAGGCTTTGGGGAAAGTTTGGGGCAATTTTAGTCCAAAAGTTGCAGTGGAATAGCTGTATCATCTGTTTTAGAAGTGATCCCCTGTTTGCCAAGTAGAACTGGTGCGCTGTATGCTCACATTACAAAGGAGATAGAAGTATTAAAAAAAAAAAGCTGCTAAAAATTCTGCGGATGCTTTTGAAAATACTGGGGATTCACCTTCCAGCTGCTCACTATTCCTATTTTTAAATGTTTTTTCTGAAAACCAAGCAAATGTGATGGTCCTCACCGAGGGCTGTGAGCTATGTCTTGCCAAGCTTAGTCACACAAGGCACTCCCCTGAATCAACACGCTTGCTAATGTGAATAAATCGTTTTCAGCATAGTTCTGTTAAAAACCAATGACAACAACAAACTATGATCAGTATTCAGGGTGGAATTAAACAGAGCATCACCACTGGTATCTGCGTGTGCAGGTCTAGGCACTAAATTATTTTAGGGTACGGTTCTGCCCCCCTTCTTTTTCTAGTAATTAACCTCCTGCTCTTCAAATAATCCCACCAGAACAGATTACACCAACCCTATGAGAGGTAGGACCTTGGCCAAAAGGCATCCATGGATTTTGGGGGACTTTCTGCAGAGCAAGGTGTTACCGCAATTAAAAGCTAGACTCTTGCTGTCGTAACCTGTGGGACTTCTCAGTGGTACAATGATATTTAGCGTGTAGAGAGGCTCAGACATTCCTGAACCATATTTAATAGCCACGTTTCTGCGCAGCCCCTCCAACCTCAGGGGAACTGCTCAACAGGTAAGTGACTGGGAAGAAGGACGTCAGAGCCAGGCCCTCTCCTGCGAGGCACAAGAAGTGTTTGAGCAAGATTCCTGCTCGGATAGGTTTGCATAATTTTTCTAAGACTGGGAGCAAATACTAATGCAATTTTCTTCCTTCAGAGCAGTTTTAAAGTCACTTAAAGTCTGAGAGCATTTTCCACCTGGGAGACTGGACTTTGCTCCTCGGTGTAGTTCCACTCATCTGATGACTACCGATTACTCATGTGAGCAATGCATGTGGAGCTGAGGTTTTGTAGAAGCGGGAATAAAGTACAAGAGTAAATCCACTTGCTTGGAAGGGCAAGTTTCTAGATTTGATAACAAAATCAGACCTCTGCAGCAGTCTCTCCCTCCCCCACATAGTTTGTTGCTTAAAATCTTAAAGGAAAAAATATCATACTCGCTATAAATACGATCTTAGCATGACCACAATTTTCTTCTACAAAAATCCATAACCAAATTTGTGGCTTGTCTATTTGTATTACAAATCAGTAAAGCCTGTGAAACTCTCACACTTTCATTCCACACTATTCTGAATGTTACTTAATTTCCTAGTTTAAAAATAAAATTACACAGATTAAGAGCCTTTTGAATCTAAAAAGAATGCATGTATTAGAGAAGTTACTTCCTAAAATAAACAACCCACTTCAATAAAGAGCCTCCTGATTTTTATGATATTAAGGAAAAAAACATGCTTCACAGACATCTAGTTTAACACATGTCAGTCAGCTTCATTTACAAGTTCAAAATCCAGAGGTAGATAAAATACTAGTCTGGTTTGGAATATATAAAGTGCCAATTTTTCATATATTAATGCACTGAAATACTTGATACAATGTTGTTAGGGAAGAAAAAAATAGTTGCCAGAAGACTTTCTTTAACGAATGGTTACTGCTAATAAAAACTTTCCATTAATAAGGATTTTTTAAATTGTTTTTTAATATGCTTTTAACGACCTCTACTCCTCATACCTACCTCCTCGCTTTCCAAAACTGTTTGTACTGTCCCCAATAACACTCAGTGGAAAGCTGTCGTTCCTGGCTAAATCCTTACTTAGGTTGGATGCTATGCCTCCGTTAGACAGGGTCGCAAGGTCACAATCGATTTTGGAGGCCACCTGGAGAGTCCAGGCCGTGAACTGACTCAAAAAATTTATATCAGAGCTGGAATGGTCCACCTCCCAGGGCTCAGCCTGCGCTAACACCCCAACCGCAGGATGGAGCCTGCCAGGCCCAGCTCAGGGAGAGGCCAGAGTTGTTGACCCCGTTAGCTGACCTCTTCAAACTTCAGGAGAATTTTTCTGGCAGTTACCACGGTGACTGGGCACTCCAAGCTTATCCTTCTTACTGAAAAAAAAAAAAAAAGAGAAAAAAAAAAATTAAGAAGAAAAAAAATGTTAAAACCTACCTTCTAGAGATGTCTATCAAGAATCAACTACGTAAATGTTTTAATTGTTTGCTTCTCTCCTTGGGCTACTCTGGCTTTAACTGTTACATACGAAGCAACCGTCGAGAAAGCAGTTAGGCTAAAACATTTTGACTTCTGAAAAAGTAATGGATTTAACGAGTATCTGTCTGCGATCACAAATGACACACTAAGAGGTTTATTGTGAAATAATATTTATTTTTCCTTCTGTATGTGTCTCCAAATTATTACCATTTCTTATCAAATTCAGAACAAACTGAGAAAAGGCTTAGAGAAGGATTCCAGGCTGCCTTCGGCTTTTTTCCTTCTAAAAACTAGCTGCTGGATGAAAACATTAAGTATGCGGCAATACGTTGCTTGGGTCTCTTAAGAAGAGACTGCATAACCCATTTAATGTACCATGAAATATTATTTAAGAAGAGAAAAAAAAAAAAAAGAAAAAAGTTGTCAGACATCGTTACTGTTGGTTTTTTTCAGGCACTTTGAACACTAATCATTTCACACATAAAATTTACCAGGTAAGCATGGTCTTGTGATGCTGACAGAAAATGTTTGAAACACACCAAGGGATCAGAGAGCACGCTAAGTAAACAAGAAAACAAAGTGCACTCTTCATTTCTAAAACAATAAGAGAAAAACTGGTGCTTCTTAATTTCAGAGCAATCACATATTATATATGAAGCTATTATGTAAATTCTCCTCGTGCTCCTATACTTGAAATAGCATCTTGTGAACGGGAGCACAGAAGAGTACACTGCGTTACAGCTGGAAAAATCCTACTTAAGGGCTCCTGACGGCAAACTGTCAATCAGAATTCCCCGTTTGTTATGAACTGCTCATTTCTGGAGTACAGCTAAACAGAGGTTTAATGATTGAAAGTTTAATGTCATTTTTCCTCACACATGGTTTTGAAGTATCTTCCGTTGTTTGAAGAGTTAAATATGAATATTCAAATTGCTGCTCAGCCACTGCTCTGCGCTCCTCCTGGGCTTCTCCACTGGCAGTGCTGAGATGGCAGAGGGGACCGAGCTGCTGAGTTGCCTCTCACAGGGGGAGATCCCGCAGATCCTATGGGTGAAAAAATAAAGCAGGGGATTTGGGTGTGAAAAGCAAAAAGCACATAACCGACCTTTTGTCCCAGATTTATTTTTCATTTCTGCTGGAAGGATGAGAAAAAGGCAGGCCAGCGTATGTGTATTAACCAACATTTAAAAAGTGAATACAGGGATGGTAAAGGACTCTTTCTCCTTTCAAAACTGGTTCAATTGCTTTGAAATATCATACGCCTCGATGCTAAATAGATACATAGACACATGATAATATTATTTAGCAATATTGAATTAAACATGAAAACAATTTAAATTAAAAACACTTCAAGATTGTTTTCCTATTATTAGGGATGTGTTAGAAAAAGGCTAAGCCTCTCATTTGTGTTTTTATTATGGCTATACAAGATGGTTTTATGTTTCCCTTTTTTTTTCTGCATGAAATAATGTAAATTGAAACAATCAGGTGACTGATTAATAGGCTAGTGGGAAGAAAAGAAGTGTTTGTTGCATTTTATTTTATTTTTTGCATCCTTTTTGAATAACACTATATATAAGCATGTGCCTTTCAATTAGATAGCATGCTTTATGAAGTCATGCTCAGGGCTATCCAGGTTGTTGACTCAGATTAGAGCTATGATGCCAGCTCATTCCCTGGTGACAAACACTGACTGTCCTTCCCGCAGCCAGGCACCCCTGGCAGCTTTATGAAAAGACCTTGTGGTTGGCAGAGCACTGAGCAGGAAATGAGGTCCTCTCCGGTTTGGGACAGAGATGACTGGAGTTACAGAAAGCTGTAAAGCAAAATCAGCATCTCCTGAGTCACAGACGTTAAGCTCTAGGGGACCGGCTCTAGCTCCCGGCGTGACCCGGCCCACCAGCGCTGCATCGCCTGAGCGGCCCTCCAGCCTCCCACTGACTTCCCAGGGGAGCACCCTGCAAACTGCGAGTCCATCGTGAGAAGAAGGGAGCGATTTCACGCAGGAGAGGGGAAGCGAGGGCACTGCTGTCCCCCCATCCTCCCCATGCACCCCAGCCCGGTTCTGGTGCTCAGCACCCTCCCGGAGGGAATGCCTTTTGCCCCCATCCCTACCAGGGAATTTTTGGCACATCGCATGGTGTTTTTCTAACGATATTACAACAAGGCATTTATCTCAGCCTATGGCTTTGGGGATCTTTTGTGTGGCCTCCCCTCTTCTAGGAATTTCACATATAAATCGCTGGAAAGCAGGAAACCTTTAAGACCCAGTGGGAAGCTGTATGCTATGTTTGCCTCTTGGCATAGATAGCTGCGGACCGTAGAGCATCTTGCCTTGTAGGTACTACAGCAACCGAGGCACCTGGACCTGAAATGGGGGAACTCGGCCCCCTGTTTCAAAGGTCTCTGAGCCGGCAAGCTAGCCTCTGCAAGGAGGTTAGAAACTCTTGCTGAATTCATGGAGAAGGACTCCCTGATGCTCTCTGTGTAACACTTTCAGTCTGAATTCCCTCAATGCAATTGAAACAATAATATTTAGACCATTTGGGGCTGAGATTATTGCTCTAATAAATTGTTTTTTTATTGGTTCATTGTGGCAAATAAGCCCCCGATTGATTTTTCTCCTAATCAGCATGGAGAATGCATTCCGCTGTAATTAAATCCTGTGTAACTGGGCACTCTGTGTTCGCTTGTCTCTTAGCTTGCAGTAGTATGAGACACAGTACATCAAACGCTATACTGTACACGATAGGCACCCTGCCAGCCCGGGGAACGATTATGCTAGCTTGCCTTTAGTGTGCTTACAAATGAGTATAGCTGGAGCACGTATGGAGCAGCGTGCATCGCTTGGGAGACGTAGGAAAGTTATTAGAGGAGGAAGGTGGCCAGAAATAAGGTCTTTTCTCTCGAGGAAGGTTTGACCACCCCTCCTCTGAAAAGGCTGCGAGAGACGCGGGGGCCGCTCCCC